>NC_141043.1:2382500-2667500 GCF_052040795.2 Danio rerio
TGACTATAGTATTTTAAATGTGTAACGCCTGCTTTTATTGACTTTTTAATTTTTGCTGTTATATATTATAATGTGTTTCTGTTTAGTACAGCTTATTATTTACAGTAAATAACTGGACATTTGTGCCTCATGTTTCATTGACAGTTTTATTGATCACTAAGACATGATTGACTTGGATTTAAGTTGCTTCGATTTAAAAATGGCAGTTGCAAAAATAGCTTAGATGTATTTTATTATTGCAAATGCCACAGAAATCCCCCCTGCACAACTAACTCAAATTTAGATTTTGTAACCACAGTAAACAGTTTTTGTTATAAGGTCTGGTTTTGTGGTAGCTGTACTGTAAAATTAAATTGATCTAATCTTAATTGAAGTGATGAACAATTTAGAAACTCTAGCAGTGTCACAGAGCAACAGTGAGCTCACACTGGCTCGGTATATATACTTGAAAATTATTAAGTTGAAAATATCTATTAGAAAAATTAATTTTAAAAATGAAATTAATTTAAATAAAATTAAAAGTAATCAAAAAATAATCAGATGTAATCAGTTACTTTACTTTTATAAAGTAATCAAAAAGGTACACTACTTCTTACATTTTAAATAGGGTAATTTGTAATCTGTAATCTATTACTTTTCTAAAGTAACCTCCCCAACTATGACAATACCAGCCTGATCTCACGAGAAAACATTCATATTTTACGTTTTGTCAGTTTAGTGGCTAATTCATCGAGTTCAGTCGTATGAAATTGTACGATTTTAAAAAGGAGGCGTGGCACCAAACCCAACCCCTAAACCCAACCGTCATCGGGGGATGAGCAAGTTGTACTAAATTGTACGAATTTGATAGTACGAATTCATACGAAATAGCCAATAAATCAAACAGTTACGAATTGCCGTGAGATTGCATTGACAGTACTATAGTATTTGTATGTAGGCTGTGTTAGTGTCCACTAAAAACACAATTGAAAACTTTATAAACCTTAAAATTTTAACCATTAAATCCATAAATTTTAATGCGCTCGTGTTTTTAATTTTGGGATAATCAGATAATTAGATACCAACAGGACCAATTCATTCATTCATTCATTCATTTTCGTCTCGGCTTAAACCCTTTATTAATTCGGGGTCGCCACAGCAGAATGAACCGGCAACTTATCCAGCAAGTTTTTACACAGCGGATACCCTTCCAGCCGCAACCCATCTCTGGGAAACATCCACACACACACTCATACACTACGGACAATTTAGCCTACCCAATTCACCTGTACCGCATGTCTTTGGACTGTGGGGGAAACCGGAGCACCCGGAGGAAACCCACGCGAAAGCAGGGAGAACATGCAAACTCCACACAGAAACGGCAACTGAGCCGAGGCTCAAACCAGTGACCCAACGACCTTCTTGCTGTGAGGCGACAGCACTACCTACTGCGCCACTGCCTCGCCCCAATTCATTTATTCATTTTGGTTTCGGCTTAGTCGCTTTATTAATCTGGGGTTGCCTCAGTGGAATGAACCGCCAACTTATTCAGCATATGTTTAACGCAACGTATGCCTTTCCAGCCATAACCCATCTCTGGGAAACACCCATACTCTTATTCACACTCATACACTACGGACAATTTATCCTACTCAATTCACCTGTACTGCATGTGTTTGGACTGTGCGGGAAACCTGAGCACCAGGAGGAAACCCACGCGAACGCAGGGAGAACATGCAAACTCCACACAGAAATGCCAACTGACCCAGCCAAGGCTCGAACCAGTGACTTTCTTGCTGTGAGGCGACAGCACTACCTATTGCGCCACTGCATCGCCAGGACCAATACAATTTACATTAAAAATCAGAAAGTTCCATCACAACCATTAACAATGTTAGAAATTCTATGATGTGCTTGTCTGACAAACTCCCAGCAGGGTTATTTCACTCTGCGAAGGTCTGAAAAGTTACAAATACAGTCTAATACTGTAAATGCACAGAAAAAAAGTGTCTTCTAAAGTCTTGGTTCAGGCTCAGGTTTACGGCTGGAGAATGTGCAGACATTATAATAGCCGTGTGTGATGATAATGGGTCTCTTTCAGGTAAGTCAGACCTTATCAAATGTCATTTCGCAGCTTCACACTGACCCGGCATCAACTGAAGAGCGAGAGGCATTTCAGAAAGTAAAAGCTGAATGTGCTCACATTTCTCACTGCGTGCCGGAGGTCACAAGTAACTGAGAGCAGCTCTATTAGAGATTAACAGAACAAAACCTGCTGAAGATGCACAGATCAGAGAGGGTAAGAGAGAGAAACCAAGAAACCATCGCAATTATGAGACGCTGTCATCCATCTAGACTGGCTTATCCAACGTTACAGAAATGATAAAGCTGATTGGTTCTTGTCACATCATGGGCACACACACACACACATGGGTATTTTTTGTTGGTGGTAGGCACGTGCACACATAGGGCTCAACCTGTGCAGTGCACATGCCCTTTTAAGTCTTAGATAGAAAGTGCCCTTTCAAAATGATCTAAAGTGCGCCAGTGACACACCGCCTTCCCCCTTGGGTTGGCTAAATTGCCTGTAGTGTATGAGTGTGTGTGAATGTGTGTGTGGATGTTTCCCAGAGATGGGTTGCGGCTGCAAGGGCATCTGCTGTGTAAAAACTTGCTGGATTAGTTGGCGGTTCAGTCCGCTGTGGCGACCCCGGATTAATAAAGGGACTAAGCCGACAAGAAAATGAATGAATGAATGAATGAAATCCACTTACATTTGTAATAACAATTAATTACCTTGATTTGTTTCAGGACAACATGAAGGAAGTGTGTGTGTTTACAGGGTGGGGATTTGGTGGTGGAACATATTCACAATTAGTTTTGTTAATTTACTACACAACCACAGATAGTATTTTGAAAAATGAAAGAGGTAAAAGAGACCGAATAGGAAAACTGTACAGCTATGTTACTATCAGCCAGGTTTCGATGTTCAAGCTCGGTGAACTCTGAGCTGCGAAATCGCATCACTTGACTGCGTGAGACCAATCAATGATCAAAACACGACCTCTCTGGACAGAAGTTTAAAACATGGACCAATCGCTCGCTGTTTACATGTTTAATCATCTCATTTAATCCCGACTTTTTTTGCAGCGCAGTACTCCAGAATTTCACAAGCTCAAACTCTAGTGTGACCGCAGCTTTATGCTTGCCTTGTTTAATTGCTAGGTTACTAATACTACAATCAGCTGCTCTAACAGCTTGATGGAAAAGCCCTTAATTTGCATTTTAATTTTTTGGTTGCTAGGTTACCAATACTACAATCAGCTGCTCTAACAGCTTGTTGGAAAAGCACCTAATTTGCATTAAATTTTTCGGTTGCTAGGTTACCAATACTACAATCAGCTGCTCTAACAACTTGATGGAAAAGCCCCTAATTTGCATTTTAAATTTTTGGTTGCTAGGTTACCAATACTACAATCAGCTGCTCTAACAGCATAATGGAAAAGCACCTAATTTGCATTTTAATTTTTTGGTTGCTAGGTTACCAATACTACAATCAGCTGCTCTAACAGCTTGATGGAAAAGCACCTAATTTGCATTTTAATTTTTCGGTTGCTAGGTTACCAATACTACAATCAGCTGCTCTAACAACTTGATGGAAAAGCCCCTAATTTGCATTTTAATTTTTTGGTTGCTAGGTTACCAATACTACAATCAGCTGCTCTAACAGCTTGTTGGAAAAGCACCTAATTTGCATTAAATTTTTCGGTTGCTAGGTTACCAATACTACAATCAGCTGCTCTAACAACTTGATGGAAAAGCCCCTAATTTGCATTTTAATTTTTTGGTTGCTAGGTTACCAATACTACAATCAGCTGCTCTAACAGCTTGATGGAAAAGTACCTAATTTGCATTTTAATTTTTCGGTTGCTAGGTTACCAATACTACAATCAGCTGCTCTAACAACTTGTTGGAAAAGCACCTAATTTGCATTTTAATTTTTCGGTTGCTAGGTTACCAATACTACAATCAGCTGCTCTAACAGCTTGTTGGAAAAGCACCTAATTTGCATTAAATTTTTCGGTTGCTAGGTTACCAATACTACAATCAGCTGCTCTAACAACTTGATGGAAAAGCCCCTAATTTGCATTTTAATTTTTTGGTTGCTAGGTTACCAATACTACAATCAGCTGCTCTAACAGCTTGATGGAAAAGTACCTAATTTGCATTTTAATTTTTCGGTTGCTAGGTTACCAATACTACAATCAGCTGCTCTAACAACTTGTTGGAAAAGCACCTAATTTGCATTTTAATTTTTCGGTTGCTAGGTTACCAATACTACAATCAGCTGCTCTAACAGCTTGATGGAAAAGCACCTAATTTGCATTTTAATTTTTCGGTTGCTAGGTTACCAATACTACAATCAGCTGCTCTAACAGCTTGATGGAAAAGCACCTAATTTGCATTTTAATTTTTCGGTTGCTAGGTTACCAATACTACAATCAGCTGTTCTAACAACTTGTTGGAAAAGCACCTAATTTGCATTTAAATTTTTCGGTTGCTAGGTTACCAATACTACAATCAGCTGTTGTAGCATCTTAAAAAGAGGTTAAAAACAAAACAGCACTGTTTGCACAAATAGTCTACTGTTCGTTGGTAGGATCATGTCGCCTTTGCTTTTGCCTGCAGTAATTTTATGTAAAGAATTGTAATGTTATGTATGTTTTATTATATTTCTATTTTGTCAATTTTAAGCCTCCTGTGGACAGGTGTTGAGAATTAGCAAGTTTGCTAAAACACTTAAACAATGCATTTGGTTGTCCAGTGTAATTGTGATGTCCATGTCAAATAAATAAATAAATATATAAAATAATGGAAACTAACCTAATTTGCATTTACATTTTTTTGGTTGCTAGGTTACCAATACTACAGTCAGCTGCTCTAACAACTTGATGGAAACGAACCTAATTTGCATTTTTGGTTGCTAGGTTAATCTGGGGTTAATCCGGCCGCAACCCATCTCTGGGAAACATCCACACACACTCATTCCCACTCGGCCAATTTTGCCTACCTAATTCACCTGTACCGCATGTGTTTGGACAGTTGGGGAAACCGGAGTACCCGGAGGAAACCCACGCCAACATGGGAAGAACATGCAACTGACCCAGCCGAGGCTCAAACCAGCGACCTTCTTGCTGTGAGGTGACAGCACTACCTACTGCACCACTGCTTCACCGAAATGCACTTATTTTGCATTTTAATTGTTCTGGTTGCTAGGTTACCAATACTACAGTCAGCTGCTCTAACAACTTGATGGAAATAAACCGCATTTGCATTTGTGAGTTTCCTTTTTTTTTTCGAACTTTGAAAAGGTTTGCCTCACATTAGGCAGCATGACTACTGTGACTGCTGATTTCCACTACTGACAACTTCAACGTCCAGTAGTATTAGCTATCATATTTATCACATACACAGGGGACAGTGGTGAAAGTGTGTGAATTATGACCTGTTTGTATGCTGTCTGCTGACAGAATATGCTGTGAGAAATGTGCGTCAGACAGAAGCCGTGCTGATTGGGATAACAGACACATTTCCTCCACCTCAGAAGCTGCAGACGGATGAGGGGAGCAGCAGAAACTCCCTCCGGCTAATGGGAAAAACAGCCGAGATGAGAGAAGACCACAGAATGAGGGAGTGAGGTCAGACGGGAATAGAGATATGCTGAGGAAACACTGATATACGAAGGGACGGAGAGGTGAAAAGTAGACCAGGAAGAGGACGATTAGTCTCGGTTTCACTCCTCCTGCTGCTGTTGAATGGCTGATGTCATCATACGGGGTGATGTCATCAGTCAGGGTCAATGTGCTGTCTCTGATGCGAGACAAAACTCTCTTTCAGACGATCCAAGAAAATGCTTTAAGCACTGACTCACTTTCTTCAGCTTAGTCCTATATTTATCGATAAATTATATTTAATAATAGTCAGCTTAGTCCTATATTTAACCTTAAATCTCTTTATATATATATATGTATTGTTTCCACTATATTCATTCTATTGTGGCAGGGCGCCACACCAAAATTCATCCCGCCACGGCTACATTTCAGCTTCTTATTCAAAATATTCGGTCGTTTTTTGAATAGCGGGTTTAAATCGCACCGAAAACATGACAAAAAGGTAGTCGGTTTTAACATTACACACGGGTTAGTTATTGAGATTGAAGGGATCAGGGCAGAGTTCACCAATCCCTGTCCTGGAGGGTCAGTGTTCCTGCGGAGTTATCTCCAAATAGCCTCAAACCTACCTACCTGGTAATTTCAAGTATACCTAGTAAGTGCTTGATCAGCTTGTTCTGGTGTGTTTGATTAAGGTTGGAGCTAAACTTTGAGTACACACCGGCCCCCTGGTACTAGAGATGAGCGGATGGCGGTTACAGCCGCGGAATCCGCGGATAAACCGCAGATCGGGCGGATGACGTGACGAAAAATAATATTTTAATTAAATTCGGGCGGGTGGTGGGCGGTTGTACTGTTTTTGTATATATAGCTGGCGCACCAACGAAACAGCCTAGGACTGACTTCACAGAATGAGAGGAGGAATCGGATACACTAATTCTGGATGAAGTACAGAAGTCTTCATCTACAAACTTCCGTATAGACGGATCAGCAGAGGAAAATCTACTTTCCTTTTGGGAGAAACAAGGCAGTCATTCCCACGTCTACAGCACCTTGCCAAGAGAATTCTATGAATTCCAGCAACAAGTGCTGCGAGCGAGCGCTCCTTCAGTGCAGCAGAGCGCATTGAGGCCAGGCGCTCTCGTCTGAATGTTGAAATGATGTGTCAAAATGCGTTTTCTAGGCTACAATAATAATAATAAAAAAATTGTACAGTACAGTGCGTTTAATTTAGGCTATTTATTTATTTTTGTCCCTGTGCGCCAATTGGAGACGGAGTTCACTGCTGATATTCTGAGAGCTTTATAGTGGTGCTTCTCATTTCTTATTTGTGTATCCTCGTTTCCTTTCCTTGCTTTCTTTCCTCGTCTTTCCACCCCTATAGGATGCGAAGGAAGGACGCAAGGAAAAGACTCAAGGACCGACCGAGGAATCGAATCAAGTGAAAAGACACGTCCTCGTATTGTTTAGCGTCACTTCAAAGCGTCAATTAATGCTGGATTTGACTTGCACGTTTGGATTAACTGCATGTCATTAAAGTCATTCTCTATTTTCTAATAATCAATAAAGAAACATTCATTTAATAATAAAAAGGAATAAGCCATTCAAATAAAGACCTCAGTCAGCAGATGGCGGGCGGGTGCGGTTTTAAAATTTGGTCAAAAATATTAGTGCGGATGGATGGCGGACGGATGATGAGTTTTGTGATGCGGTTGCGGATGAAATAATAGCCCATCCGCGCATCTCTACCTGGTACACACCGGTACCCCTGGTTTAAGGCATGAAGGCTGAAGGGAACACAATGTGCAACACCAAACAACTGCCCTGCACAAAGGATCATGTTCATCAGTTGTACCCTTTGAGATCCTTCATTCCCAAGGGCCCTTAGAGGAGGCCAGTTATAAGCACTTTGGTTTGGAAGGATACTTCAATATGTCAGCCGGGATTTTCCTCTTGGAATGCGCTGCTTTATAACCTGGGAAACACAGAGGACATTTGGAGGATGCTTTTGAATGGAGACAGCCTTCATCGCTCTGCATTGAAGCAATCGGTCTTCGAATGCATGTTTGAAAGGTGCAGCCTCGCAGTTGAGACGCAGCCACAGTTTCTTTTGTGTTCTGCTGAACGAAAGGATGAAGGTCTTTCAAACTGGCTGAGTAGATGATGACAGGATGAGCTGTGCCTTTAAAATTGGGTAGGACTGACATCCAGTAGTGAGAGTTTGCACCCTCAAGCAGATGCGGAGCCACCTTATTTTAATCGCTCCTCGCATTCAGGGACTACAGACATTAGTGCTGCCAAAATACCTGTCATCAGAGTGAACCTGCTGTCCCTAAACTTCAAAAAGACTCTTAGGTAACACAAAACACTCATTGTTTAACTTGAGACTTATTCTCGTAAATCTGTAGTGATCATCTTCTCTTATGTAACAGACATTCTGAAGGCGAGAGGACGTCTCAGAGTATGACAAGATAATAGCAGTGATTACACTTTGACTGAAGCAGCCTCAGATATGAGATTAGCTTAGTGTGAGACCTGTGTTCCTCATAAACACCTGTGCCAGCAAACAGAGAGTGATGTGGAGGAGCTCTTCACACTCCGCAACCGACCGATAATAGTGTGATCTCTAAAGGAGTTTTTACAAAGGAGTTTCAAGTGCCTCGCAGCATACTGTGAGTTGACTGTGATGACGGGATTTGAGTCTTGCGAAGAACAGTTCCAGAAAGCAGGTAAGACAAAAACAGGAGCCCAAAAATCTAATAAACAATTAAATAACGATGAGAATATGGTAAAATCTGAAAGCATGGCAAAAAAAACAGAAGGCTTTTCTTTTTCTGGATTGCTTTTGAAAACACTGCTGCTGGGTTTAGGAAAGTGGGTGGGCGCTGGTCAATCTGTGCTTCTTAAAACACTATCGGTTGGGTTTAGGGAAGGAGGAGGGTGGAGGATTGGTTAGTCATTGAGTCGTTCAACAGCGGCCTCTTGTGAATTTCACGTTAATGGCGATCACAAGATAACTTTAAGATCTGAAAAACAGTTCACAGAAGCCTCTGGTGGATTCTCAAAAACAAAAACTCCTGGGATCTATTTGACGCTCTCCGGAAATGTAAATAGGGGTACATAATCAGATTGAACCTGGGTTGGAATCATTCATTTATGAGTCATATTGAATCAGCTCAGTGAATCATTGAAGAGGAGTTTCTAAGGCCGTACTCACACTAGGTACAGTTGCCTCAAACCAGGCCAAAGCACGCTTGTCCCCCCTCCTGTCTCCCCCAACAGCCCGCACTCACACCACAATCGGACCTCGGCACGCTAACGTCATCGCTGCTGCGCTGTTCAGTGCGAAGCGCTCTTACTCACTCAGCAGCTCAGTGGAGATTTCTCTAGTTATATCGTGTCAGTGGTTTGATATGCAGTGACATGCAGTCAAATATTTCGCCAAACAGTCCTTAGGGATGCGGTGACACGCAGTCAGATATTTCGCCGAACAGATCCGCCACTTTTGGCGCTCATAAGCAATCATAAAGCCCTCGTGCTGCAGGAATGAGGATGTCTGCTGAAGGTGCAGCTGTCGTGCAGTGAGGGGTTTGTGTCTACGGCAGTTTGCGTTCACTGAACAGTAAGAATGATTAATAAATCCATATTAAACAGTCTCAAAAGTCACGTCTCGCTTTCAGTTTCAGGCTTTGGCGCGTTTTGCACCAAGTGAACCGCGCTCAGGCCCAACCTCTTCCAACCAGGCCAGGGCCGGCCAAGTGAACCGTGCTTGAGCCCAATTCAGCGCACTCACACTTCTCAAACGATCCGGGAAACGGGCCTGGGCACGGTATTGATGGCATAGTGTGACTAGGCCTTAACACAAAGATATATTCTGACTTTAGAGGACTCACGTGGACTAAAATCTTAGTTGAAGTGTGTTTACGTTCACTGTATACTTAGAATCCTGCCAAGGATGTTTAAGCTTTTTAAATAATACATTAACAATGTTACAGACATTTAAAGGCATTACTTACATTAGTGTTTTCAGTGTATATAATGCAAACGATTACTGTAAAAACTACTCAGTAGCAGAAACTGCCTCTCCGATATTTCACATTTGGAACTCTCACTCGTCGTCTCCCACTCTCCTCATTTCTCTGTCTCCTTCTTCATTCTCAGTCTGTCTCAGTGTCTGCACTGTCCACAGAAGAGGCATAATCAGATGTGAACCCACTGTATGACATTTGCTCAGTTTGCTGTGACCAACATACAGGAACACTGATCTGAATGAGGAGAGATCACCTCAGCACACATGAGGAACACACCGACTAAAGCATCGACAACTGTCTGTCTGTCAGTCCATCTGTTTGTTTGTCTGTCTATCTGTCAGCCTCTGTCCATCTGTCTGTCTCTCTGTCTGTTGCTATCTATCTATCTATCTATCTATCTATCTATCTATCTATCTATCTATCTATCTATCTGTCTATCTATCTATCTATCTATCTATCTATCTAATGTCTGTCTATCTATCTATCTATCTATCTATCCATCTATCCATCTATCCATCCACCTACCTACCTACCTACCTGTCCGTCCGTCCGTCCGTCCGTCCGTCCGTCCGTCCGTCCGTCCGTCCGTCCGTCCGTCCATCTATCTATCTATCTATCTATCTATCTATCTATCTATCTATCTATCTATCTATCTATCTATCTATCTATCTATCTATCTATCTATCTATCTATCTATATGTCTGTCTATCTATCCATCCATCCATCCATCCATCCATCCATCCATCCATCCATCCATCCATCCATCCATCCATCTATCTATCTATCTATCTATCTGTTCATCAGTTTGTCTGTTTGTCTCTGTTTGGGTGCTTTTGATTTAATCAAGTTGACAGGAACTACTCTGAACTACTTATCAACTGCAACACAATTCCCAGGTAACCACCAAACCAGCTTATCATCATAGTGGCAAGATTTTAACACACGAACATCACTATCATTTTCTTCAGACAATGCAAAAATCCAGCTATTATCGAGGACAAAAGGGTTCATACTATTGAGGACAAACACTAAAACTTCAAAAAAAAAAAGAAAAAGAAAAGGCTTCTGAATTTCTGGAAGTGATTTAGAAACCAAAGCGATAGAAAGTGCTCAGATCTGGGTGGATTTCCCTGCTCATGTATTAGTGTGTAGTCCTGCAGTCTGCCCACAGAGCCTGGCAGTGGCCCAGTCCCGCTCAATAGCTGCTTTTCAAGGCCTGTCAAAGACCACTTTTTCATCAGCGGCTGAAGACCAGAGCAGAAGATGAACCCCACAGGAGACACACCAGAACACATCAGCTACTGACTCCAACACACAGAAACATTGCAGGAATCTGAAGATTAACTATTTTGCATGTCTTCATACGTGAAAACATTAAAAAAAAATAAAGCTTCCAGTGTTACATTTTTGTAGTAATGCATAAAAGAACTGAGGTTTTGCTTGTTGGTACCAAATCAACACTCTCCAAAACTGACAGCCTTTCTCTTTCAATTGATGACTGTTCAATTTATCGCTCTAAACAGGTTGAGTCTGGGTGTCATCCTTGATAGCACCTTATCTTTTGATTCTCACATCAATAACATCACTCAGTCTGCTTACTTCCATCTACACAACATTAGACGCAGTGGCGCAGTGGGTAGCACGTTCGCCTCACAGCAAGAAGGTCGCTGGTTTGATCCTCGGCTCAGTTGGCGTTTCTGTGTGGAGTTTGCATGTTCTCCCTGCGTTCATGTGGGTTTCCTCCGGGTGCTCCGGTTTTCCCCACAGTCCAAAGACATGCGGTACAGGTGAATTAGTTAGGCTAAATTGTCCGTAGTGTGTGTGTGTGTGTGTGTGTGTGTGTGGATGTTTCCCAGAGATGGGTTGCGGCTGGAAGGGCATCCGCTGTGTAAAAACTTGCTGGATAAGTTGGCAGTTCATTCCGCTGTGGCGACCCCAGATTAACCCATAAGAACCCGGACTGATTTCTCCTTATAGGAAAATTATGGGGCATATAATACTGACCAAATGGACCACTTATAACATGTTTCTACAGTTGTTTTTGAAATGCAACCCCTCTTCTTCAATATCTGTAATGTTACATATATGAAATGTTACAAAATACATTTCATTAACAATATATTTAAAGTGACATTATTTACATTTTTTTTTGTTAATATATGCTTTGAAAAGAGCAGTAGAAAATA
The DNA here is from genome assembly GCF_052040795.2 of Danio rerio. NCBI lineage: Eukaryota > Metazoa > Chordata > Actinopteri > Cypriniformes > Danionidae > Danio > Danio rerio. The sequence goes on from NC_141043.1 coordinate 2,394,369, forward strand.
TAGAACACTAAAATAATTTAATCAGCTAATTTAATTGAGCAGTTTGTTAATATTTTTCTTAATGTGACAAATATGTCGCATCAAAGTTCCACCTACTGTTTTAAGGTTAACAGCCCGATGTGACATATATGTCACCACAATATCTTCGTACCTTGATTTATATCAGTTTGTTCAAGAAATGTATTAAAATCACGGTAAATGTAATCTAGGATGTGTTATAAAAACATTAGAATAGTTAAATGGGTCAAAACATACCTTTAATAATAAAAACAAGTATATTTAAAAGTTGATGACACTGCAACATGTGCTCCCCTCACAGTCCACCGTTTTGGACATGTTGCCATGGCAACAAAAATACACATATTCTCACGTGACTGAAGCTGGATGTTACTTATACGTCACTTTGAGACTTCCCAAGTTGAAAATGAGGAATAATGCTTTAAAAAGACCTTTCCAGATGATCACAATTGTTTGTGACACCAGCGTCACAGTGGGTTCTTATGGGTTAACAAAGGGACTAAGCCGACAAGAAAATGAATGAATGAATGAATTGCAGTGAGAATGTGTTGCTAAAAGGAAACATCTTTCCCTAAGATTCCTGTTCTCTTGAATATAATCAATATGAAGTGGGCCAGTAATGAAAGCTTTAGCTATAGTTCTACCAGGAAGACTGAGATGTCACGTCATTCATAATAATTATCTCATCAGCCTATAACAACCAAGCAAGCCATGTAAATAAGCCCATCTAAACAATCTGTTTCGCTGTACTCAGGTGACGTTGCAGAAGTTTCTTCCATCCTCCCCATCACCACCACCTCCAGGTCGGCCTTGTCTCCACTCAAGGAGTTGGCTTCACCCTGTCTTCATCTTCAGGCAGGATCTGCCAGCTCATCCAGAGTTCTCAATTCACAATAAATGTTCAAACGTTTATCTGCCTCCTAAAGTCTTTCTGGTCAGTTTTACACAAAAATAAAGACTTATCTTTCAGAAAAACCGTCTTCTGTTTTCTGTCTCAGCGTGAGCACACTGTATGTAGAAACACTTTCTTTCAATTCAATTCGATTCAGCTTTATTCGTATAGCGCTTTTACAATGTAGATTGTGTCAAAGCAGCTTCACATAAATGGTCATAGTAACTGGAACAGTGTGGTTCAGGTTTTAGTGTTTAAGTTCAGTTCAGTTCAGTTTCTTGTATGTTACATAAGCTCTATTATGCGTTATATAGAAGTGACGTGCTGAGTGTGGGATTGTGTGAAGGGAAAGCTCTGCAGGATGGCTGAGCATGTGAAAGGCCTGTAATCAAAAGGTCTTGTCTAGACACCTCTCACATAGCCAACAGACACCACACATCCACTGTGTGCAGAATCAACAGCGCTCGCCGATGACCTGAACACAGCTCAGCGCAGCTCAAATAATGACATTTGCTGCTTGTTAAAACTACTTATTCAAAATGAGTTGAAACAGCACAATTCTTAGGTTTTTTATTTTATATTCGTGTTTTAATTTGTAAATACGATTAAGTTAGCTTAAGCCATTTGTGTTGGGACAGCATGAAGGAGTTGTGTGAAACCCACAGTGGTGGAAAGAGTACTGAAAAATCAATACTTAATACCATTAATTGCCCAAAAATGCAAGTAGAGTTAAAGTATCTGTTGTGAATATTAGTAATAATAGTGTAATAATAGTATGAGTAAAAAGTAGAGCTTTCAAAAGTACTCAAGAGTAGTAAGTACTGAACTGTAAAAGCTGATGCATTTGCATGTAATTTGTGCATGTGTGTGTAAACGTAACATTCTGTAGTGCATTGAGTTATTGTCCAGTTGGCACACAACATCATAGGACATTAATATTAGGTTAGATTTACGTTGTGAAGTCGGTTGACCAAAATTCAATGTCTAGCCAGCGTCTAAGGACGTGTTTTTGGTGTCCAATAATGACGTCAAATGACGTTAATATTTGGTTGATTTTAGGTTGTTAGAACGTGATCAAAATCCAACATCGAGCCAACATCTTAAATAACATCATATGACGTCAAATACTGACAAATATAACCAAAATCCAACATCTGATAGACATCATAGTAGTAACGTTCACACATCATCAAGCTGTAACATCTTTAGGCGCTGATATTTGGTTGATTTTAGGTTGTTAGAAAGTGACCAAAATCCAACATCGAGCCAACATCCTAAACAACATCATATTGACGTCAAATACTCACAAATATAACCAAAATCCAACATCTGATAGACATTATAGTAGTAACGTCCACACTTCATCAAGCTGTAACATCTTTAGACGTTGATATTTAGTTGATTTTAGGTTGGACTCTGGACTTTGACATCAGCCTGAGGTTGAATTCTGATATCAAACTGATTTCCAAACAAAACACAATGGCCCCATGAAGTTGGGGTTCATCTTCAATCTAATGTGATGTTGACGTCTTCTGGAACATATTTAAAATTTAACTGTGAGCACTTCTCTCTTTGTGTCACGTCCCTCTGAAGGCCAAATAGTAAAACAGAACAAGATCCATGGAAATAGCAGCATTTGGACTGCATTTTCCTGTCTCTACTAACGCATCTGTGGCCACGCCTCTTTGCTGTGCGAGGTGTGTGCGCAGTGAATGCGCGTAACCTGGAACCTTTGTGATCTCATTAACCCGAATGTATTTTTTTGTAGTCCCCAAATTTGTCCGCTGTAGGGTTTGCTAAGCTAACTCTGGGACAATCCATTGTCTCCCTTTGCATTGAAGTTTGAGCATCTTACATTCAGAGATTGACCACACAGCAACACTATCCTGCTGAAAAAAACTGCTTAAACCAGCCTAGGCTGGTTGGCTGGTTTTAGCTGGTCGACCAGCCTGGTTTTAGATGAGTTTTGGTTTCTAGCCATTTCCACCCTGGACTTAGCTGGTCAGGCTGGAAAATGACCAGCTAAAACCAGCTTGACCAGCCTGGTTTAAGCTGGACTTAGCTGGTTTTGGTGGGCTCCCAGCCTGGCTAGGCTGGTCATGCTGGTTTTAGCTGGTCATCTTCCATTCTATCCAGCTAAAACCAGGCTGGAAATGGCTGGAAACCAGCCTGGAAGTGGCCAAAACCCCTCTAGAACCAGGCTGGTCGACCAGCTAAAACCAGCCAACCAACCTAGGCTGGATTAAGCTGGTTTTTCAGTAGGGACACATCAACTAAAGTTTAAAATATGATTTCGTAGTAGACCACCCCTTTAAGAATCAATACACGTTTATTAAAATGAAGATAACACTAAGCCCAGGTTTTACAGACAAGGCTTAAGGCTGGTCCTAGACTAAAGTACATGTCTTAGCTGTCTAGATATATTAAAGTCTGTCACGGCCATTGTTTTGTCATCTCAAGATGCACACAAGCATGTTATATATATATATATATATATATATATATATATATATATATATATATATATATATATATATATATATATAAGCAGCTTAAATACCTAAATTTTAACTTAAGACTAGTCCTGGCTCAAGTCATATTTGTGAAACCAGACTAGAAAGGCTAATTGCAGAAAGCCTGTTGGTACAAATGTGTGCCCCCTTACACCCCATATTAGAATCAAAAGAACAGACAAAAAGGTCTTTTCTGAGGCTCTCCACATGGGCTGCAGACGCTTAAAGCCTTGCGATTGGTTGTCATTCGAGCTTCCGCAGTGGCGATTGGCTTGTGTTTGTGTGTTTTTTGAGCGGTTCATGTGAGAAGTGCGTGCTCATTGTGTTTGGCCCTGCGGGTTCACCTGTGACCCTCTTCCACTCCCTCAAGCAGCCGGCAGAGGTCATGACCTTTCACCTGTCCCTCTCACAGAGGTCACGCTTCACCAGAGACGCAGACAAAGAGAAATGAGCCTTCATCTTTTGTTTCTAAAACACAAACCCACTTCCTCTTTCTCTCATCAGCTCAGATTCAAGGAAGCCTCATAATGTGCTGCGGGGTTTTAGATTTAAACCTCAGCTGGATGTTTTTTTATTCACCCAGAGCTGTTACATACTGCATGGAGATCATTTTCAAAAACCCATAAGAGGGGCTCTTTAAAGCTAGACACTTCTGTAGTTACATAGTGTACTCAGACTGGCTGAAAATCAAAAGTTGCTACTTTCTAGTCTGATATGGCTTTGAACTATGCTTTCATTTTGCTTTCATCAACACCATGCTAAATCTCAGATGACTGAATACTCTCTGTTTGCCTTCCTATCTTATTCTCTTTGCATTTCTGATTATGAACACAAAGAAGTGATCGCAAATAATCCAGAACGAATTAAGCCTTTGACACAAAGATTTGTCCAACCCAGGCTCATTCTGGAAAAGTCGCGTTTTTGAATTTGCTAATCCGCGAAAGGCCACTGTGCGCACTTTTTTCGCGTCTCGAATGCCTCTCGCGAGTGTGCGTCATTCGCGTCCGTGCTGTTCTCGCGTAAAAAGCCGCCGGAATCCGCTGTCAAGCAACCATCCGACTGACTGACTGAATGATTGACTGGGCGGCTGGCCAATCAGCTAACCCACCCTCCTCCTCATCCTCCTCCCTCCCTAAACCCAACGACTTACAAAAGTCGTCCAGAAAAAGAAAAGCCCTCGTCCGATTTTGACCGCGTTTTCGGATTTCACCGCATTCTCGCCCTGTTACGAACTCATTCGCGTTATTTTTTGGATTTTGTTTTTTGTCTTAACTGGTTTCTGAAACCACTCTTTCCCGGACTCGAACCTGGTCGTTGCCGCAGCCGTCTCCTCCACCGGGCCTCCGCTCCACCGACGAAATGCTGTGTTCACACCAGACGCGGAACGCGCACAATCACGCCCCCACAAGAGCAAGCTTCTGATTGGTTAACGCGGCGCGAATGTACGCTGAAGTTCAGATTTTCGAACTCAAGAGATTCGCGCGAAACGCTCGTTAAGTGCGTCAAACGCGCAAAACGCTCAATTCGCCCCGCACCATTCGCGCAATTAGCATCATTCGCGCTGCGCCATTTCGCGCCATTCACGCCATCCGCGACGAGCTAACCAAACAAACTGGTTGTGGCAGGAAAGCCCTCAACATGGAGAAGGTGAGCCGTCAGTCGGCGAGCGCGAAGAGGAGTGGCGTCACACTGCCCTGTAGCGTTCGCTTGAAAAAACTAAATGCAGCCATACGTACCTCCGGTCATGTAAATCGCGGTGTCTAGAAACATCCGCGAGGCTACGTTTTCAGAATGAGCTTGGGTTGGATTTGTCCAAATTGTTGAGTTGTTACCACATGTCACCTTGTAGAAAACCACTCATCCTGTCCTGCTGAAGGACTTTTCCCTGAGAGAGTAGAGGAAGTGAACTGACACACACACATCCTCTTAAATGGTTCTGATGAAACCCTCACATATTTAGCTCTTGTCTGTTACACACAGACACCCAATATTGAGTGTACTGCCAACACATGCCGAAAACTGAGACTCTATGACTCTCATTCCTCAAACACAAGAACAATGAACTTCAGTGTGAATAGTTTGGGAGAGAATGTGTACAAATGACAAATTATCAGTGGTGGAAAGAGTACTGGAAAAACAATACTCGATAAAACAGCATTACTTGCCAAAAAATGAAAGTGGAGTAAAGGTATTTGTTGTAAATACTACCTGAAGTATGAGTAAAAAGCAGCCCTTCGAAAAGTGTGTGTGTGTGTGTGTGTGTGTGTGTGTGTGTGTGTGTGTGTGTGTGTGTGTGTGTGTGTGTGTGTGTGTGTGTATACTGTGTTAAAAACAGTAACAGGAAAAACAAGGAGAGCAGCTGTGGATCAATCAAGGCTGTCGTCTGTCATTACCTCATCAGTCTGATTCCACTCATGCACAAACAGCACATCCTGTTGTGTTTGTCTGTTAGTGGTGGGTGTTGCATCTTCATAGTTATTTATGGTGATCAAAGAGCTGTGTGTTTGGTACAATGATAAATACCCCCATAGCAAAATTTCTCTGGCCCACATCATCAGCATTTGCTTGGCCCACATGCCGCAGTGAATTGCGGTACATGACAGGACCAAGTCTGGCTTCCATACAAGAGGCAAACATGGAGCATATCTGGGCCAAGTCTCAGCCAAGTTAATAACCCATAACTGGGCCTGAACTGGGCCAAATATGTTGGTGCATGAATGTTTGTTTATAAACCCTTGCAGCATTTTGCTTTATGGCTGTGCTTTTTCTGGAAGCGACCCGATTGGTAGAATTTTTTCTTTACTCAAAAATTATTTAAATGTGTTTTTAAAGTGGGTCAACTTTAAAACATGGCCCACATTTACATTTTAACATCTGGGCCAAATACTACATTTGATATTGGCTTTCTTTGCCATTCCAGATGACTTTATTAATCAGTGATTTGAGTCATGTCAGAGATGTATGGATGCAGTCCTCCAAGCTCATGATGGAGCCAGACACAATATTCATTCTGTCTCCACTGCAGCAGGACTTTATATTCATGATCATATTTTATTTTGGTTAATTAAGAGTAATCTAAAAATTAAGAGTAATCTAGCGGCCTTTGCCTTTCATATAAGCCACTTCTGATAACAAATGATCAACTAGAAACTGATAAACAAGATATTATTTGATGTTCCTAAACGCTAGGATAGGCGCCAAGACTTTTGTCAAGTAGTGTGTGTGTGTGTGTATATATATATATAATATAATATATATATATATATATATATATATATATATATATATATATATTAGGGATGTAACGGTATCAGAATTTCACGGTACGGTAATACCTCGGTATGAATGTCACGGTACGGTATTTATTGAATCATTTACAGGAAAAAACAAAACTTATGAAAATACTCCAAAAAAGTGCCAAAATTGTCAATGACATACAAATTAGCCATCTATCTGTAAGCTTTTAAACAGGAACTTCAATTTTAATAACAAAAAATTATTAAACCATGTAAAAAAATAAAGTTTCAATTTAGTATTGTTGAAAACTCATCACATTCAACATTTAATCACACTCAGCCCATCTACACAGATGAGAGCTCTGCTAGTCGGACTTCTCATCAAGCATCTCCCGCTGGATCTAATCTCACTATATTTATTAAACGGGATATTTCATTTATCTTGTTGTGTTTATCTAACGACATATTCCCTGACTTTGGGCATTGGAATCTATTACTTGTTCTCAGGTAACGTGTTTTGGCTGAGCGCAAAGATAAGTTAATGATTAATGTAAGCACGTACATTCTGTATATTGACTGATCGCTTGCCTTTATTTCCTATAATGTATAAACTTATTGTATGTTATACTTTTAAAATGGCCATTATCGATTCTTAAAACTGATACTCAGCAAAAGAGAGGCTGTGTTTCGTATTTTCACTGAAATTGAAAGGAGGCAGTGTTTTTATCGGCTCCGTTTTGTTATAAATATCCACACAGTGAAAATGACGCTCATCTTATGCAGCAAGACGCCTCAACATGTCTGCTGTCTAAGTTGCTAATATTAAAATGAAAATAGGCAGTTCCTTAAATCATGTTTACATTTTATTGTTGAGAAAGTGAAACAACGAAGCCAGGGTGATGTGAATGAAGTTATAAAGTACACTGTTCCCTTTGAAGATTTACCCGTGTCCTCGGTATAATCTGCTTTTCCATATCAAACTGAAAAGAAGAGACTGCAGCCTTGATCAAACTTGCGAAGTCTGAACTTACACGGAGATAATGCAGGATTGAACTGTGCGTGTTAGGCTACTTAATATTCAGGAAAAGCCCCAATCAGAGAGGCGAATGTCTGAAGCCCCGCTTCCGTTTTCAGATGTACATGACAGTTTAAGGTAAGACGCGCACATTCGAATGATATTTAACATGAAACTAATCAGATGGCGCTCTGTGGCGCGGCTGAAAAATGAACTGCGTCCTGAGCCGTCGCCGGGCGCCGCCGACAGCCGCCGACTTGCGGCGCCGGTGTGTGTATCCTGATAGAAACCTATGTTTAGAATTCTAAAATACATGGCGCTGCGTGGCGCTGCGCGGCGCGCCGCCGAGCGCCGCTTCTGGTGTGCGACCTGCTTTAGAGTTTTCCAGCTCTTTTCATCCCCGCTTCTAGCAGCACACTCCATTTCCGCATTACTGGATCTGTAGTGACAACAGACCGCAAGGGATGATGGTCAAGCATGGGCTGATGGCAATTGTAGTTTTCGCTACATCCCGTTCGCTTCATTCGCCTGAGCAAATTTTCTCAGAAGACCTATAGTTTTACCGAGTCATGCGACTTCGGTAATATCGAAAAAAATTAATATTGCGGTATGACGGTATTTACAATACCGTTACATCCCTAATATATATATATATATATATATATATATATATATACGCTTATGCATGTGCAGTATATATGTCTGTGTGTGTACAAAATATATGTTTGTGTACTACATGTGTGTGTGCATGCATACTGTATGTGTGTGTGTTCATATGTACAGTATATGTGTGTGTGTGTGTGTGTGTGTGTGTGTGTGTGTGTGTGTATACATTATACATTATATATGTGTGTGTGTTCTCCTCCTGATGTACACACAGGTGTGATTCTTGATACTGTATCCGGGGCCAGCGGGCCAGGGCCTGTTTGCCTTTGTTATATTCTGGATGTGTGCATGAATTCCTGTGTGTGTGTGTGTGTGTGTGTGTGTGTGTGTGTGTGTGTGTGTGTGTGTGTGTGTGTGTGTGTGTCCTTGTCTAAGCTAGCCATTCTTCCACACTTCCATATTTTCCTCCCGTTGAGTTGTGTGTTTTCACAGTGAGAGTGTTTTGATAATGTTCACTGACTTTCCCTGTAGATTAACCTGAGCTAAATACAGACTAAACCCTTTGCTTCTTGAGGCTGGATGATGTTTACTGATGTTTTATGATGTTTAGCTATGTGTCTATTTTCTCTCCGTCCTGACATGTTCGGCCAAGAGTATGTGTGTGTGCGTTACTGCGTTTATGTGACATTTGAGGACACAAATTTGCATAATTATATGGGTATGACAGGTTTTACAATCATATGTTTACAAAGAGAGAATTTTTAAAGGAAAGTAAATCTGCAGAAAGTTTCCACGAGAGTAGGATTTAGGGATACTATTGGGATGGGGTGATATAAAATAGAGTATAGGAAAACCATTATGCTCATTGCATGTGCCACAACACACACACACACACACACACACACACACACACACACAGACACACACACACACACACACACACACACACACACACACACACACACACACACACACACATACACACACACACACAAACACAAAACTAACGAGTGTGTGTACTCGTTTTTCTATCTCAGTGAGGACTTGCGTATAAATTAGACAGAAAGGAGTGTTTTGAAAATGTAAACTTTGCAGATTGTAGATTGCTACCCTCAAAACAGGGGGTTGGTTTAGAGGTAGGGTTGGGGGAGAAAATATACAGTTTGTATAGTGGAAACATCATTACATCTATGAGAGTCCCCACCGGGATATAAAAACAAGTCTGTGTGTGTGTTCTTCTGCATATGTTCTGCATATGTTCTTCAGTGAAATACCTGTCCTTTACCTGCAGCAAGTCAGGATGGAGGGTCAGAGCTGGACTCACACTGGCTCTACTGATATCAGCGCAAAGGTCAGAGGTCACAGAGAGAAGATGACCCTCACAGGTCAGTGACAGTCTGATGTCTGCCTAAAGAGGAGAGTGGGATGTGAGGTCAGAGTTCAGGGATGATGAAGGAAACACTGAAGTGCAGGGATGTGTGTGTGGGCTGTCAGCTTCAGATGTGTCTGCCGTTTGATTTCACTGCGCTGCCATCAGACTGACACCCTAGTTTCACTTACTGCTTTCTAGTGATTCAGATTTCTGGGCTGGTGGTTTATGATGCAGATTAGTGGTACCAAATGTTAAGCAGGTGCAAATAATAATAATAATAATAATAATAATAATAATAATAATAACAATAAGGTCCCACTTTATATTAAGTGTCCCTAACTACTATGTACTTACATCAAAAAATAAATACAATGTACTTACTGTGTTTATAATGTATTTGAGAACACTTGTGGTGCTTTTGAGTTGGGATAGAGGTTGGGTTATGGACAGGTTTGGTGGTATGGGTAGGTTTAAGGGTGGGTTAAGGTGTAAGGGATGGTCAACAGTGTATTTACAAATGTAATTACAAAAGTTAATTACAGATGTAACTACATACAGGTATTTAATCAAGCATAAGTACACAGTAAATACATGTATTTACACAATAAGTAACCTATGTAAGTACATATTAGTTAAGGCCACTTAATATAAAGTGGGACTAACAATAATAATAATAATAATATTAGGCGACGCAGTGGCGCAATGGGTAGCACGTTCTCCTTCACCTCGGCTCAGTTGGCGTTTCTGTGTGGAGTTTGCATGTTCTCCCTGCGTTCGTGTGGGTTTCCTCCGGGTGCTCCGGTTTCCCCCACAGTCCAAACACATGTGCTACAGGTGAATTGGGTAGGTTAAATTGTCTGTAGTGTATGAGTGTGTGTGTGAATGAGTGTATGTGAATGTTTCCCAGAGATGGGTTGCGGCTGGAAGGGCATACGCTGCGTAAAAACTTGCTGGATAAATTGGTGGTTCATTCTGCTGTGGCGACCCCGGATTATTAATGGGACTAAGCTGACAAGAAAATGACAAGAAATTAATAATTATATATATATATATATATATATATATATATATATATATATATATATATATATATATATATATATTTAAAGTTCCTGACAGTCACGCTCCATTAGCATCCACTGGCATTTTTATGGCACCGATCATCACTATGTTTGGGTTCTCATGACATTTTTACTGTCAAGAGAATATAAAAAAAATAAAATCTTATTTGTAGATATTTAGGGCATAGAAACGTTCTACTATTATAAAAATATAGAAAGTTTGTTATGCAATGGGAAAATCTCCATGTGGGAGCGCAGCATTTATCAATGTCTACTTTGGCAGAATATTTGTTTTTGGTTTGGCTGAACACCAGTTGAGTTTAAGCCATCATGTGCCTGTCCATAGTATGATAAATGTGCTTTCACAAGATCCACAGTCTGAACAGAGTATAGAGATGCACAGAAAACCCATCTGCCTGTCCTTATTTCCAACCTTCCTCGCATACTCAAGAATCCACACCACTCAGCTGGAGTTGTTTCACTTGGAAGTCACCATTATAAGCTCCTGCAAGACACATCCAGAGCCTACCGTGCACTTGCTAATCTTGTCATACATCTATAATGTGTTTTCTTTCTTCATTCTGCAGTTAAGCCAACATAACAAATCCCCCCTAATATTCCCAGATCATGTGATTTCCAGGTTCTGTGCTTCCATCTTCTCAGCCAATTTCTCTCATATTGTGCTTTAGAGAAAAAACAAAACTCCGATGGTAACAGGAAGTAAACACTGTTATTTGGGGCAATGACAAATGGCCGTTTCCTGTCTGGGGAGGAAAGAATGCGCTCGAACCAAAATGGTCCAACCTTCCTCAGCAGCGCCCAGCAACAACAGCAGCAGCCTGAAAGTCTAAAAGGGTGTATGTGCTTCATAGCTGTGTGTTTAGGAATGCCCCAGGGCCCCACTAACTGCCTGTGTATTTTAGGCATTGTTACACAGTCCTGCTCTAGGCCCTTATCCAGTCCGTCTGTGAGTTTCAGAGAGCCCTGTTTTGTCTTGTTTCGGGATGTGGATTTATGTGGGTGTGTGTGTGTTGTGTGATACTGATCTTGTTTACAGTTCAGTCAGCCATTTTGAGACCGTTCGGTTTCAGGAAATGAGGGCGCACAGGACTGACAACATTTCAGTGAAGGTTTATGCGTGCGTGTGTGTGTGTGGAGCTTATTTAGGAGTAGAGGAGGACAGAAGTAGACTATCAGTAGCCGAGATCCTAACCTGAAGTGAATCTATTCCCAAATGTGAATTTGGTGCATTTCCATCAAGTTTTTAGAGTGGCTGACTGTAGTATTGGTAACCTAGCAACCAACAGTAAACAAGGCCAGAAACTGATCAGGTTGTTAAGTGGTGACGTGTTTGTGACGTATGTAATACTGTTTCCGGGTCCAAGCTGCCATTCATTTGAGTGGAGAAATCATTCGTTTATGATCACGTTTTATTCTTATCAAACATTAAAGTTAATTTTATATAAAATCGTAGTGTACACAACAATCTCTGGGCTTACTGCATAAAAAATACCAAAAATTTTACAATTTTTTAAAAATTAATCACTTTCTGGCCATCGGATATTAGGCATGGACATATATACTGCCATCGTGACTTTCGAAAGCATTAAATCGCTTTGTAAACGTTTATTATTAGCATTTCATGAGTCTCCCCATTCAGTTGAATAGAGTGCTTGGACCTGGAAGCCGCTTCGCATGACGTCACACTTAACAAGCGGATTGGTCACATCGGTGTAGTGTTCACCAAGTCAGTTTATTGTTTCTATCTGCCATTATTCACCTTAACTTTTTCACACAAGTCCAAAACAACTTCAAGCGAGTGTTAAACATTTTTCTGAATAATGAGATTTTTTTTAATACAAATGTGGTGTTTGGGTGGTGCAGTGGGTAGCACTGTCAACTCACAGCAAGAAGGTGGCTGGTTCGAGCCTGAGCTAGGTCAGATGGCATTTTTGTGTGGAGTTTGCATGTTCTCCCAATGTTAGAGCTGAAGATCTTTGCTCGAACCCAATGGAATCCGTCAGGGCTTAATTTCTATCATTTTAGACGAGGTCGGGCCAGGCTTGGGCTTGCGCAGTAAATGAACAGTCATGTCATGCATTTGGATTTGCGTGAGAAAGTAATCTATTCGTTTGTTACAACATTAAAATCTATCCTTGTAAAGGTGAAACAAATGATGACGGAGAAGTCCAAAAGAGGGAGTTTTGACTGCGGTCAGGCCAGCCAGCTCAGAAACAACGGTCATTCTAGCCGCCAAGGGATTTCGGCGGTCGCTCATACACTGCATATTAAAAACAATCCTAACCAAAAACTTGCAAAATTAGCCAGAACAGTAGTGCATCCCGGAGAAAGTGTGTGCTGCTGGACGCACCATCAGTGAGCGCAGAACTGCGCTAAAGCCATCCCTACTGAAAAATCCAGCTTAAACCAGCCTAGGCTGGTTGGCTGGTTTAGCTGGTTGACCAGGCTGGTTTTAGAGGGGTTTTGGCCATTTCCAGGCTGGTTTCCAGCCATTTCCAGCCTGGTCTTAGCTGGTCAGGCTGGAAAATGACCAGCCAAATCCAGCTAAAACCAGCTTGACCAGCCTGGTTTAAGCTGGACATAGCTGGTTTTGGCTGGACTCCCAGCTTGGCTAGGCTGGACAAGCTGGTTTTAGCTGGTCATGTCCCAGCCTGACCAGCTAAGACCAGGCTGGAAATGGCTGGAAACCAGCCTGGAAGTGGCCAAAACCCCTCTAAAACCAGCCTGGTCGACCAGCTAAAACCAGCCAACCAGCCTAGGCTGGTTTAAGCTGGATTTTTCAGCAGGGATCTACAGTGAATTCAATAATGTTCCTTCACAAAAGCCATAGACTAATCTTGGTGAGTAAAGGATTTTCAAATTATAAATAAAGATTAATTAAACCATATAATCATAATGTAGTCAGGGTATACAGGCTAATGTTGGCATTATTCTTTTATTATTCAGCTTTACCGTCGCCTTAATGCCATTGTGAAGAGAAGTGGTGACAAATCTCGCAGAGCCTTTATCTTAATTTCGTTATTGTCAAATACCCAGCATGATTGATCATTTATTTTAATTTAATTGGTAAAGAAAGACTTATTTTTATTGGTGTGTGGGCCAGTTTAAAGTGTATGCCTAGGCCTATTTAGAGATGTTACAGAGGACTTATTTTATTTCCTTCTTCCACCTTCCAAGTGGCCTATAACCTACGTTTGTTACGAATAAATAATGTTAAAACACACATAAACGACTCATTCAAGAAAGAAGGCAGAAGATCTTTGTGCAGGTGCAGATTTAAATAATGTCAGGCTGTAAACAGGCTCGGGCTTTATAAAGCTGTCAAGAAAAATGTACTTGTTTGGGCTCGGGCCGAATTCTGTCGTGCTCGGGCTCTATCGGGCCTAACTTTTATGGCCCGATTACAGCTCTAGTTGGCATGGGTTTCCTCCGAGTGCTCCAGTTTCCCCTACAAGTCCAAAGACATGCACTATAGGTGAATTGGGTAAGCTAAATTGTCCATAGCGTAAGCCTGTCCTGGTCCTCCAGGTTTGAGCATTGGGCTAATGCCCCACCTCGTAAAAATGACACCAATATGCTGCAGCTAAATATCAGCTTTGATATAAACAGCCCTGGGAGTAAGTAAGAATTTGCATTAGTTTTAATGGCTATGATGGAAACTTTAATGGTTTTAATGGAAATTGTAAATACATGTGTTTACAAACTCTAATGGAATCAGTCCCAAAATACATTAGAAACCATTAAAACGTACTAGTTTCCGGTGGCGGGCACACAGTGGCGCAGTAGATAGTGCTGTCGCCTCACAGCAAGGAGCCTCGGCTGGGTCAGTAAGCGTTTCTGTGTGGAGTTTTCATGTGTTCGCATGGGTTTCCTCCAGGTGCTCCGGTTTCCTCCACAGTCCAAACACATGCGCTATAGGGGAATTGGGTAGGCTAAATTGTCCGTATTAGTGTGAATGAGGGTGTATGGATGTTTCCCAGGGATGGGTTGCAGCTGGAAGGGCATTTGCTGCGTAAAACATGTGCTGGATAAGTTGGCGGATCATTCCGCTGTGGCAACCCTATATTAATAAAGGGACTAAGGGGCCGAAAAGAAAATGAATGAATGAGTTTCCAATGGCCAGAATATGATAGGTTCATAATGTTTTAATAGTATTTGTAGTGAAAACCATTCAATCTTCTGGGATGGTCTCTATTTTTTTTTCGATTGGAATGAAAACACATTTCATGGACTGTACTTCAATTCCTTACAGACCTGTTTTGTTTAGTGAAACACTGAACATATTGTCTGCTCTGAATAAGTTCTGCTAGTGTGTGTGTGTGTGTGTGAGAGTGTGAGAGTGTTTCTCTTATGCGTTTCCCACCTGCTGAGGAAGCTTTTAAGAGCTTAACCTGTCACTTCTCTCCTTCACTCATCTTCAGCTTGGGGAACCCGGGGCTATTTCAATGCTTGAGCTCAAGTTCAAGACAGAAATTCTTCACTCCATCAGGTCCTGGTGGTCACACACACAGATGTCCCTGCACTACGTATATCTGATCCTTTACATGTGTGTTGAAGGGGGTGAGTAAGGCCAAGTGCACTCCACACTATCTACCAGTGAAGACTAACCATTTACCCTTTAGTAACCAGCCAAACTGGGCGAGGCAGTAGCGCAGTAGGTAGTGCTGTCGCCTCACAGCAAGAAGGTTGCCGGGTCGCTGGTTCGAACCTCAGCTCAGTTGGTGTTTCTGTGTGGAGTTTGCATGTACTCCCTGCGTTCGCGTGGGTTTCCCTCACAGTCCAAATACATGCGGTACAGGTGAATTGGGTAGGCTAAATTGACCGTAGTGTATAAGTGAATGTGTGTGAGGATGTTTCCCAGAGATGGGTTGCGGCTGGCAGGGCATCTGCTGCGTAAAAACTTGCTGGATAAGTTGGCGGTTCATTCCGCTGTGGCAACCCTGGATTAATAAAGGGACTAAGCCGACAACAAAATGAATGAATGAATAACCAGCCAAACTGAGTCTTGAAGCGCCCTTCAGAGTTAAAGTCCCCATGAACTGGAAGCTGCGACTTTTATTTATTTTTTGTATTGTGACACAGCTCCTAAAGAAACGAAAAATAAAATGAAGAAAACAGTGGGCGTGGCTTGTTTTTTCTACTGCAAGCTGATTGGATGTAGGGTAACCCATTCAGAAAAAAACATCCGAATTAACGTGTAACTGAGCGCAACATGCACGAGCGCAAAACCCCTCCCTGTCTCCTCCCCCATATGAATATGGTAATGACTCCACTTTGGCAAAACTAAACAAAAAAATGGCAATGGCAAAATCACGCGAGAAGAGAAACTTGACAGAATGTGAATTAGAGGTGATCCTATCGGAGGTAGACCAGAGAAAAACTGTGTTATTTGCAAGTTTGTCCTCCGGAATTAATAACAGAAGAAAAACAATAGAGTGTGAGAATTTAGCTGACGCGGTTAACGCAGTCGAGTCTGAACATCGCACTGTGAGTGAATCAAAAAAAGAAATGGTCCGATGTAAAGGTGCAGGTTAAGAGGAGAACAGGTGTGGAGCGAACAGGCGGGTGAACAGGGGATGCTGAACTAACACCCTTTGATCCTCAAAGAGTTGCCTCAATTGTGGGGGACACTTTACTGTCTGGAGTAGTATCCGTGTCTTTGAGAGACACAGATGTATTAGAGAGACACTTTGTTAGGGTGGTATAGCAGCACCCCTCGCTCTTATCAAGGCGGCGCCACCGCTCTACAACTGACCGAGTGCGAGAATGGCCATCGTTATATCCAGGGGCGCCGCTAGGGGGGGCAGTTAGGACGATTCTAAGGGCCCATAGATTTAGGGGGGGCCCAGAGACATTATCAAGGGCCTGCGCCAATCCCCCCATCCCCCAACCACAACCCCCCCTCATTTTTATCTGCGACACCCTCCACCACAGCCCCTCCACCCGCTCTCTACTCACCACCACCCATCACCCCAACCCCCTAAGCCCAACCCCCCACCCGCTCTTCACTTTCATCTGCATTAACCAACCCCCACCACCCTCCCCCCACCAACTCTTCAATTTTATCCGCGACTCCCATTATTAAACAGCCTCCCCACCTCTCCCGTGGTGGCCTACGGCACCCCTGATTGTATCTGCGCTCTTGGTCAGTTTGTGCGTTGTTGAGGGGGGTTAACAGCCACGTCTTTAATGGATAACTGCGGTCTCCTGATATGCAGTTAAATAATTACGCTCAATAAAATAAAATCAAAAAAACTAAGCTGGAATAATATCTTTAAATACATCACTCACCAAGAAGCCACCCATCGCGCATCCTGCCACCTTGGAGCCTCCTCGCTGTCTCTCTTTACAAATTTGGACCCAACTCAGCACAGAGCTGAAGAGGATAGCTCTTGGAAATCTGAAACGGCTAATAAGTCAGTCAAGAAAATCACTGTGATCCCTAAAAATGCCTTCCCTTCAGATTCAACTACTGACAATGTCCTCTAATAAGGCCAACACTGCCATTGCAATTGACTAAGGGTTGTTTACATTTGCAAATGGTTTTATATGTTCTAAATCACATAATTGGTAAAGAAAACGTGTCAATTAACCCATTTTATCGATATTAAATGAATAGCAATGTTTTTCTCATGTGTTGGTGCGATACTTTGTAGTGTGCAATTTAACATAAGTGCCTCTAGGAGTCGCCAATGGAAATAAAACGAACACACACAAGAAATACACGTATACGCCAATCATGAAGTTGACGCATACCAACGGACATTCTTGTATTTATTTCATCGTTAGTAAATCCAAACGTGAGCGTGAAACCTGGCGTACGCAAGGTTTTTGTGCGTACCCAGCGTTGATACATGAGCCCCAGATGCTCTCCACCTACTGACCAAACACGTGATCATTATGAGACGTGTTGAAAGGTGCAGAAGACATAAACATCCTGTCCAGTTTACAGCATATGCAAAGCAATGGGCTGCAAAACCACGCTTTGGCTTCAGCCCTAAAGGTACATTTGGTTTATAAAGTAAAAACATGTGTTTTATGAGTAGTGTTCAAGTCGGAGTTAGCTATTACAGCTACAGGAGTCGATGTTTATGGTATGCACTTTTGTACATAGCTAGCTAAACGTGTGCTGTTTGTGTGCTTTAGGTTTTGACCATTTCCTTACCTTTTTTTCCAAAACATTTTTAGTTCATTCCAGCTCTAAATACCGTACTGCTTCCACAGGACAGGGACAGAAAGAGAGAACTTTTAAAGACCTCTGCTGTGTTTTAAGGCTGAAATTAAACCTTATAAACACACGGATTTGTGTGATTCTCAGACAAAATGTACAGAAGATGCAAACATTTGAATAGGTTTGTTATTAGAGGTCACACAGTGACTTAGTAGTTTGCCTCACAGCAAGAAGATTGTTGGTTTAAGTCCCGGCTGGGTCAGTTGGCATTTCTGTGTGGAGTTTGCATGTTCTCCTCGTGTTGGCGTGGGTTTCC
Source organism: Danio rerio (assembly GCF_052040795.2). NCBI lineage: Eukaryota > Metazoa > Chordata > Actinopteri > Cypriniformes > Danionidae > Danio > Danio rerio. Next base: position 2,412,590 of record NC_141043.1, read on the forward strand.
TCCGGGCTCTCTAGTTTCTCCCACAGTCCAAACACATGCGCTATAAGGCAATTGATGAACGAAACTAGTCATAGTGTATGTGTGTGAATGAGTGTGTATGGATGTTTCCCAGTACTGGGTTGCATCTGGAAGGGCATCCGCTGTGTAAAACGTGCTGGATAAGTTGGCGGTTCATTCCGCTGTGGCGACCCCAGATTAATAAAGGGCCTAAGTCAAAGGAAAATGAATATATTATTGCTCTCTGGAAAGTGAACACACAGGAAACCCCTGCTGAAAAATCCAGCTTAAACCAGCCTAGGCTGGTTGGCTGGTTTTAGCTGGTTGACCAGCCTGGTTTTAGAGGAGTTTTGGCCATTTCCAGGCTGGTTTCCAGCCATTTCCAGCCTGGTCTTAGCTGGTCAGGCTGGAAAATGACCAGCCAAATCCAGATAAAACCAGCTTGATCAGCTTAGTTTAAGCTGGATATAGCTGGTTTTGGCTGGACTCCCATCTTGGCTAGGCTCGTCAAGCTGGTTTTAGCTGGTCATCTCCCAGCCCCAGCTACGACCAGGCTGGAAATGGCTGGAAACCAGCCTGGAAGTGGCCAAAACCCCTCTAAAACCAGTCTGGTCGACCAGCTAAAACCAGCCAACCAGCCTAGGCTGGTTTAAGCTGGATTTTTTAGCAGGAAACAGGAAAATGAATGAAGGACATTTGTTATTAGCATGTAGCTAAGCTACATGCTACTCTAATAAGCACAAACCAGCACACACAAATACTAAAAATAGGGCTTTCTTTATGTTTTCAGTTTATCAGAGCACATCCAGAGACTGGAAACTGTTTTAGAAATCTTTTGATGATATTTGTAGCACAATGCTAACATCTGGTATAATCCTGGAACAAAACATAGCAGCTAGCTGGAGTTTTTTCTAAGAAAATGTGTTTGCAGACTGTGTGTGTAAAAGAGAGAGAGAGAATGTGTGTGTGTAAGAAAGAGAGTGTGTGTGTGTGTGTGTGTGTGTGTGTGTGTGTGTGTGTGTGTGTGTGTGTGTGTGTGTGTGTGTGTGTGTGTGTGTGTGTGTGTGTGTGTGTGTGTGTTGCTGTTGTGTGGTCCGTCCATTGTGTTTCATGACTGCAGCAGATGTGTGCTAAACAATGCAATTGATAAATAAAAGGAAACTGTATAAATAGTCTAGTGTGTGTGTGTGTGTGTGTGTGTGTGTGTGTGTGTGTGTGTGTGTGTGTGTGTGTGTGTGTGTGTGTGTGTGCAGCTGGAAAGTTAAAGCATGTGGAGGCATTCAAACCTTTAAAGCCTCGCAAATCCAACCATATGTGCTTTTTGTTTTTATTCTATAACTCTCTTCTCTTTCAGCAGGTGTTTGGCATGTGATATAACATAGATTAAGTGCAATTAAACTGGGAATGTGTGTGTGTGTGTGTGTACCTTGTATGCCTTCCCACATAGCAAAATTTTGTGCATGTGCAAAAAAAATGTGCATGTGAAGTCCTATATGCTAGCAGACAGGGTTGAACATTTAAATACAGCTCAGATAAGAGCCCCAGAAATAAATCTGTCCCTATTAAAGTGCTGACACACACACACACACACACACACACACACACACACACACACACACAAAGAGAATAATGCTATCAGCCGCTGATAACGTCAGCACCAAAAACACAGATAAAACACAATGCTGCAGTGCTTCTGAATGATGACCTCTTACAGCATGCAGGAAATGATTATCAGACAGAGAGAGAGAGAGAGACAGAGAGAGAGAGAGAGAGAGAGAGAGAGATGAAAAATGGAGCACAACAGCAGGGTCTCAGATGTAAACACACCGCTCATCTTCATGATTGTAGGCTTTTACTGATAAAGGAAAAAGATTTCTACCTTTGAGCTTCGAGATCAGGTGTGGAGAAGTTTGGGTTGATGTTAAGGGCCCTTAACGCCCCATTCACACGGTGCTTCATCGTCAACGCTTCCCGTTCACTTTGAATGGGTGACGTCAGGCATTGCCGAACTGCATTGTGGAACTGTCGGCGCCGCTTCAGTGGCGTTGCTCGCTGCAAAAGTTGCGACCTTCACAACTTTTCAAGCGGCGACGGGAGCGTTAGCCAATCAGATCCCTGTATGCAAATACACCAGCTCAGACAGTAGCCGATTGCTGACTAATTTCATTGGCTGACGCTGCAATGACGATCGCGTCAGCCCCAACTTCAGACATGCTCTCTGTCAAGCATTGACGCTGAAGCCCCGCGTGAATGAGGCGTAACGCCTGTTTCACACCACAAGCGTCAGCGGCGCGTGAGCAGAGCGTGAGCAGCGCGTATGTCGAGCAGTAGCAGCACGCAGGCGTTTGCCTTTCACACCAGCTGCGTCTGCAGCGCGCAGCTCTTCGGCAGCTGCTGCTGAGATCAACCTATCTCTGTCTATTCTATCTAGTTACCCCTTTATATACAAATACACTTTTTAAACTTTTCATCTGTACCAAGGCCCCTCCTATGCTGTTTCATTAACCTGCAAATGTTTATTTTACAAATTTTATAGATCAAATAGTACTGTATGCTTCTAAAGCTAACTTATATGAGAATTGTCTACAGTCAGAAGACAATCGCCTGTGATATCATGTCATTTGTTTTTTGATTATCAGGTTGCTGTAGACCTAGTTATAATCATATTTATACAATATAGTTATAATGATATTTATACTTGATCAAACTAGTGTTAATTTCTCCGCTTTAGTGATGTCCAGCGGCAGAATAACAGCTCGTTAATTCATGCTCGTGCAGATGATGAGACGGACAAAAGTAATTAATGCATGCCATTCTTTTACTTATTTTCGTGTTGTCAGATTCACAGTGCAAACAGCTCCCGGTAGGAATAATTCGAGTGAACATAAAACAAAGCCGATTAAAACTTTCTTCCTCTGCTCAGCTGCACAGAACACAGCGAGCTCACATAATCCAGCATGCGTGTCGCACTACACTACCCACAATACACTTCGCTATGGACTACAAATCCCGTAAATATTCCATTTCCCCTCTCCTACAACACTAGTGTGCAACTTAAGCAAAACTGATAGTAAAATAGTTTTACATTTGGTTTTGTAGTTCGGGCCTAAATAAATGTTTGTTGCCGTTTTTAATCGTTTTAAGTTCATTTGAATGACTATATATAAACCATTTGACATTATTAACGTATTTATTGGGTAAAATTGTTAGTTTTTACTGTCATTCAATGTGTTTTGGTCATTCTCAATGCACTGTCACTTTAATTGAGCGTGAGCAGCGCGTCAAAAATAGACCTAGCGCCGAAACTATCGCTGCACTGCTGCTTCGGCGACGCTCACGCCTCGCTCTGACGCGCTGCTGCTGCGTGCGGTATGAAAGCTCTAATCTGTTAACATGGACGCCGAAAACACACGCGCTGCTCACGCTCTGCTCACGCGCCGCTGACGCTTGTGGTGTGAAACAGGCGTAAGAGTTAATCACACTAAGCAGAGTTGTCTTGAGTTGTGCCCAATCTCCCTGCACTCACACTGCATCTTTACCTTCCGAGCCGGAGCACACTTCCGTCAGAGGATGAGACTGTTTTAGTTGACTGCGACTGCTTTTGACTGCTTTAGTTATGTAGTTTAGTGTTGTTTTAAGTCATTTGATGAATATTTAGCTGAACAGATCCACCACTTTTGATGCTCCTAAGGCCGTACTCACACTAGGTACAGTTGCCTCAAACCGGGCCAAAGCACGCTTGTTCCCCCTCCCGTCTCCCCCGACGGCCCTCGCTCACACCACAAACGGGCTTCGGCACGCTTACGTCATCGCTGCTGCGCTGTTCAGAGAAGCGCTCTCTCACTCACTTAGCAGCACAGTGGAGATTTCTCTAGTTATATCGTGTCAGTGGTTTGATATGCCGTCAAATATTTCGCCAAACAGTCCTTAGGGATGCAGTGACACGCAGTCAGATATTTCGCCGAACAGATCCACCACTTTTAGCGCTCATAAACAATCATAAAGCCCTCGTGCTGCAGGAATGAGGAGGTGTGCTGAAGGCGCGCAGCTGTCGTGAAGTGAGGGGTTTGGCGCGTTTTGCACTCACACACAAGCGTACCGCACCAAAGCCCAAGTGAACCGCGCTCAGGCACACCTCTTCCAACCGGGCCAGGGCCGGCCAAGTGAACTGTGCTTGAGCCCGATTCAGCGCACTCACACTTCTCAAACCATCCGGGAAACGGGCCTGGGCACGGTACGGATGGCATAGTGTGAGTAGGCCCTAAATGTTGATGAAAGTTCTGGGGCTTTAGGAGATTTACTGAAGGTGCAGCTGTCGTGCAGTGAGGGGTTTGCATCTTTAATAAACTATGACAGTTCGTGTTCATTGAACAGCAGGAATAATCAATAAATCCATATGAAACAGTGCTTAAATGAGAAGTCACGTCTTTAGTTTTAGGTCAAGGACAATTTGCACTCACACTTCAAGCGTACCGCACCAAAGCCCAACCGAGCCAAGCTGCACACCTCCTCCAACCGGCCAACTAAAGCCTGATTTATACTTCTGCGTCAAACACCGGCGTAGGCTACGCCGCTGACGCATAGCCCTTCGCCGTGACCGTCGCCGTCACTGACGTGCACCTCTCAAAAATTGTAACTACACGTCGCAACAACGCGTAGCGCAAGCTCTGTGATTGGTCGGCTTGCTAGCGCCGACGAGTCTGGGCGGGACCGAGAGCCGCGTGAATGGCGCGAGCGATTGTTTACAAGTGTGGAGTCCCGTGAAGGAGCTCGGGATGGAAAGTTTTGTTTTGTGTTTACCTCATGGTTAAAGTTGTTGCACGTCCGCCGGTTCCTTCCTCAAAATGAGCGAGTTTGAGTCACTTGTACATCCAGGAAGCGTTCAGAATAGCAAAACAGAAGCGAAGAAACTCGACACAGAGGAACATTAACACCTCACTGCCCACTAGCGTTTCGGAAGTGTTAATGCAGACCAACAGAGACAGCGCAGAAGTATAAATGCACAGCTGCGCGCGTTGCCTGCGCCGTGATTTGCGCCGGTCACTTGACGCAGAAGTATAAACCAGGCTTAAACCGCGCCCGGGAGCAATTCGAAATGCCTGGGCACTGTTTGAATAGCCTGGTGTGAGTACACCCTAAGTGACAGGGCTTTAAACAACATTTGAGCTGACTTCAGGTCAATTGGGACACTTTTTGCTTTGAGATTACCAGTTGACCTGAAGTCAGTCTATATTTTTCTCCTTAATTTGGTGATTTAGTAGAACCAGAGAAGATTTCAGCATTTAAAAGGTGGAGCCCCAGAGCCACACCCACCGATTATATAATCTCCTATAAATGATCATAGGTGTCAAACCAGTACCGGCAAAATAGTTTGAGGAAGATCAAAGATGTGTTGAGCATGTAGCGATGCATGGTTTTAAGAAGAGTTTAAGGCAGGGGTCTAAAACGTGCGGCCTGCAGACCAAATGCAGCCCGCTGGACGATAGTTTGCCTTAGTTTGAAAGTTTAATGTTAGTGCGGCCAATGAGTTTGATATGTGTGGCAATATACAGTGTTGCGTGCATAGCTGATTGAACTTACCAATCACAGTGGGGTATATGACTCTCAGGGGAGGGACATTGGCTGGACTTGATGCAGGCAGAGAAACATTGCTCAGGGACAGTTACAGCAGCGCTGTCATAGAGTGCTTTCTCCCATGCCTGCTGGCTGCCTAGTTTCTATTGGCCACATGCGGACATTCGCAACAAAGTTGCTCCCTAGTGGGACATTATATGTAGATGACTGTATATAAATCAGTGCTTAGTTTGAGCTGGATCTTGCCAGATCCTGTTCTGGGAAATATCAGATATTCATGTTTTGCTTTCTGGTGTTTATTTCAATTGATTCGGCATTAACTTGTGCGCAGCCAATACCTGCTCATCTAATGTTTATGTTCATAATATTTATATTATTTGCTAATTAATTACCACCTAATGTGGAACTCTGAATCTGCGTTTCATTTCAGAAGCTGCTTGTCACGTTCGCATGATCAAACGGGAACAAAAAGGTGCGGATCCAAGTGCAGTTTATTTACAATGTGCATCAAACAGAAAAACAAGGTGTCGAAATATTAGACTTACTGGAAACTGGGAACAAGAAAGACAAACAACGCAGTGACAAACAGAGGTGGAATGGTTGTATAAATAGTCCAGGAAATTAACAGGAACAGCTGATGGCCAATCAGTGTACGTGGACCGGGTGTAATGCGTGTGGTATGTATGGACTTGTAGTCTTTTGGACGCTGTAGTTAAATCTCAGTCCGTGAACTACAGCCCCCTCAGGTGGTCACTGACAGTCATGACACAGCTACTGTCCACCGGTGGTCACATTTGGTCACAGACACACACTTTGAGACTCTTCCTGACTGACTAAATTAAAGTTTCCCACCAAGGCAACCCAGGGTGCTGATATATAATTGGCTAAACTTGCATTGGGAGGGTTAAGTGACCAAAACAAAGACAGACGTTCCAGCACGTAACTCACAAACCGAAATATCTGACTTCAGCATTGTTTTTTAGATACACAGAAAACGTTTACTTAGCATGTTTCTGAAATATCTGCAAACATATTAGGGTATCTGTATGCTTTAGGAGAGTCAAAACTTACTTAAAGCACATTCAAAGAAACCATGTAAAGGATGACAGTGGAGTGGAGACACCCAATTCCTCTCTATTGTGTTGTACATGATTAAATCAATATGCTGTCACAAAAGCCTGCCTAAAATCAGTTTAATGAGATGAATTTGTGCACAAACGCTGCCTGCAGAGTCGCTGTCTGTGATAGGCAACAGGTCAGCTTCCTTTGCTTTCAAACACAGCCAAAGTCGCTCAATAAAATGAGTTCTCCAGAACTTGTGACAAAAGTTGGCGAATTAAGCTTTTAAAAAATGCCTCTATGCTCAATGAAAGAGTCGTCTGAACTCTTAGAAACAGCTGGAGAGTTCGAGTCTTTGGTTAAGAGTGAATGAGTAATTGACTTATTTTTTTTTTGTTAGACGATTGAGTTGGATTTCTCAGAAAGGAGAGCACTCTTACTAGAACTGACACTCTCCTTTCTTTCCGTCTTTCGTCCTAGTTTTCTGTATTCTGTGACAGCACCTTGGGGAGTAAAGTGGAGCAGGAGGGGGTGAAGAGAACGAGAGCTCAGAGAGTAGAGGCTGTATAGGTTGTATTTAGCCGCTAAAGGTTCAGCTGTCCTATATTAGTGACACACTTGAGGCGAAAGACGAGCTGAGCAGCGTATCTGGCGATCAGAGTTGTGTGTGATGATCAAAACCACTACATACATGGACTACAGAGGTGTATGTGTGTGTTTCTGTAACATATCAAGACACAAATGTGTATACTGACATGAGTATAACGCAGGCATGGGTAATTATGAGGACATTGCTGATGTCCCCATTATTAAAACTAAGTTTTAACACTTTAAAGGCAATTTGTTTTGGGACAACATGAATAAACTGTGTGGTTTCCTGTATGTTTTACAGTGTGTGAGGTCTGGGTGAGGGGCAGAGCAATCAAAAATACAGTTGGAACAATATTAAAACAATGTAAGCCTATGGAATGTCCTCATAATTCACAAAAACAAACATGTGTGTGAACGTTACAGTTGATTTTTTTCTGCCTTTTTTGCAGATATTTGGTTTCAAAGGCAGGTGTGTTACTGAGACCCTATTAAAAAGACGTGTGCTTCTCTCTTTCTCTGTCTCCTGGGTGTGGCCGTGTTTAGTTTAGCTTCAGGGTGCCACGTGAATGCCATCATGACCTTTCTGAACTGAAAGACATAATCCAAACAGCTTGCAGGATCCAAAGATGTCACCAGGTTTAGCTAACCGGGAGAAGAGGCCAAGGGCGTTGTCACACCTGGCCCGTTTGGAGCATTTGTTTCCAAACTTGGTGAAGTTTCATTAAGCCACATGTGAATCAGATCCTCAGCATAAAAAAAGAACAACTAAACTGGTCAGACATTGCCTGTTAGTCTTGACTCGGCTAAAAACAGACTGTGAATTGGTTTGCTTGAAGTGAGAATATCAATTTGATCTGAAATAGGAGATTTATCAACACAATCTCACGGCAATTCGTAACTTTTTCATTTAGTGGCTAATTCGTATGAATTTGAATGATCTAATTCGTACCATTTAGTACGATTTGCTTATCCCCCAATGACGGTTGGGGTTAGGGGTGGGGTCAGGTGCCACGCCTCCTTTTTAAAATCGCACCATTTCGTACGACTGAACTCATACGAATTCGTACGAATTAGCCACTAAACTGGCAAAACGTAAAATACTTACGTTTTCTCGTGAGATCAGGCTGGATTTATCATTGTACAGCATTTGGACCACCTCTTATAGCACACACACGTCACAGAGATGTCTATTTGATGTTTATCTTTACATCTGGAAGATGTTTATTTGACCAAGTGAAAATAGTCAGATGTTAAAATGATATTTAAGACGTTTGTTAGACCGTTGAAGCGAGGTTATTTGAATAAACGGAAATTAAAACTAAGACTAAAACAAACTAAAAAATTAAGGGTTGGAACTAAACTCTGCAGAGCTGTGGCCCTCCAGGAACTGAGTTTTGACACCTGTGCTCTAATGAATGATCATGTTAGCCATGTGTAAAAACAATGAACTTCATGTTGGTCCAGACTAGATTATGCTGTTCCTTATAGCCTTCCTTGTATGTGGAACACTATGACAAGTGCTCTAGAGATACAACCATGTTCATTTCACAACACATACGATATTTATTTTAGAAACACATGTTAAAAAACAGTGCAATCCTTTTTGACCACTGTTATTACCAGACTTGTGGACTGACTACCTCTAGTACTAAAGATCAAATATGAAACTGTTTTAGCAGCTAAGTTTTAATAATATGTGTGAATATGTCCAGTCATACTGTGCAAGAATACAACGAAGGGATCTTGGCCATAATCTGTTCATGCTACTGTTGAGAACTCTTCTGAAAGAAGCCTGTAGAAACAAGCACCATTAAAGAGATGATGATTTCATTCTCTGTAAAACAGCAGCTCCGAATTAATCAAGATACACAAGCAATATGATATGAGAATGAGAGTTATAATACTGTTTTATGTGCAGATCAGAGAGATGACTCACAGCTTCACCATCTGTGTCTGCACACAAACACACACACACACTGCATGTCTGCACAGCATGCAATTCTGCAGCAGGTCCGCCTGCAGCAGTTCACCACAATGATCTGTGCATTACAGGACACAGTCCAGGATATTATGTTCAACCTGCAGTCACAAGTGAACTGGATTTCTGAAGCGTGTGTAATCAAATATTTATACTGAAAACACTCTAAAGCTGCACCAGAAAATCGGGATAACGCCTTTAATTGAACCCCTCTGAAAGAAAAGTCCTGTGGTTTGGCAGTGCTTATCAAACAAACGCATTCTTTAAATGTCCTGGCTGATGACTTATACCTGATTGTTTTTGACAATGCAAACATAAACCAAAATAAATACAGAGAAGGGTTTTTTCTGATTTGGGTTAGTATTAGGGGTATAACAACGCTGGGTTCACAGTTTTCTTTTGGCTCAATTCTTAAAGGAATACCTGTAGATGTTGTATGGTGTCTTGGGATCTTTTTCTGAGCTCTTTCTGTAAATAAAAGTTCAGCTGTTTGACACTGTAGCAATTTAATATGTAATATTGGATTCACACTAAAATCGATCTAAGTATTTGTGCGAGTAGATCACATAGGTTAAATCAGTTCCACAGATGTCTTGAATTTGCCACAATTATGTATTCCATGCAAGTTAAAACAATTTATCTTGAGCAGAAAATTTGCAAAAAAGGGGCAAAAAAACATCCCATGAGAAATTTATCGTGAGTGACACGAAGCGCATATTTTGTCGGAACTTGGCATGACAGTGTTAAGGTGCTTTCACATCTGTGGTTCGGTTCATTTGGTCCGGACCAAGGGCAATAAATAATACATTGTAGCATTGTCTGCCGTCTTTGGGTCCTTTTCACACCACACTGATTGCCTTAGAACCAGTTGAAAAGAACCAAAATGCAGTCATCTGACAAAATCCTCATCTCTCATTGGCCAGATGTTATTGAACGTATTTCCTAAACTGCTTTTCGATTGGTCAGAATTCACGTGCGGGAAATATCAATGGAACTCTCGCAAGTAAACAAACAGACACAAAATGTTGCTTTTGACTGTGGAGGGACGACTGCGCTGCTGATTGTATTCCTGGTCATAGCAGACTATATTGTTTGCATTCACCACTTGAGACAAACTACACATTTCAAGAATAATGCTTTTTTTTTAGCTCTCCAGCTGTCTCACTTAACTAATAATTTACAGTTTTTACAATAATTTAAAGAATTTTACTAAAAAAACAGTTTCCTATTGAAAATAAAATAACAATTCCCTTTAAATTGTATTTAATTTCATGTATTTATTTAATTTAATTTTTTATTTAATTTAATTTAATTTTTTATTAAATATTTTTATTATTTATTTATTATTATATATTTGTTGATTTTTGTTTTGTATTTATTTATTTATTTACTTGTTTACTTATTATTATTATTACTTATTAATAAGTATAATATTACTTATTACTATTATTATTATTTATTTTTACAGCAAAATTAATTTTGAGCTCGGGTCGACCATGGCTTGTTTTTATATGTATATATTATTACGGTGTAGTGTCTCGGCTGTGTGTTCAAAAAAGGCGCTTCCTTTGTTTTCATTCTGCGAGTGACGTGTCTCTATAAACCAATAGCATTCAGCTGCAGATCTTGCACCACCTTTTAGTACCCTTTTTTCGTGCTAGACACCCTTTGCAAAGGGTGACCAAAAAGTGGTATGGAATAGTTCGCTTTTAGGTACTCTAAACGGCCATAAAAACATACCAAACTGTACTGTACCGTACCACTCAATGGAAACAGGTCATTAGCAATGCCTGCCAAAAACATCCTGTTATGGCTGTGGTGACGCAGGTAAACAATCCTCCATTTTCCTCTAAATATTATTTGTTAAATGTTAGATCCAATTTCAAAGTTGTCCGTTCATAGTCGAAGGAAGTCTCGAATATAAATACTGTGAGTAAAATCTCTGGTTCATCTTCCGTCTGTTTGTCACTTGCTTTGCTGTGTCAGGACATTCTTTACATTCTGGGATATTCATACTTTCAGCTCAACAAACATCTGGGCCCTGTTACAGCTTCGTGAGTGTGTATACATGTCTAAAAGCAGTTTCGACACAGATAACCCTTCATTAGTCAGACATGTGCTCTCCTGTTTAATGGTTTTGGTCGTCCAGCCAACAGTGAAGCTGAAAACCAAGCCCAATTGAATTACAGAGCTTCTTCACGTCTTCTCATTTCAGATTTGTTGGGACAGGGAGAGACTTGTGCGCATTGTGAAGTAAGTTCTACGTTTTTCATTTTCAAAATATTTTATCTGAGAGATCGAAAGCCTGAACCATATACGTCATTGCTATAGAGTTTGATGATGATGATGTATAATAGAGAGGAGTATTTATTGAAACAGAGCAGCATCAACAGCCACAGCTTTCTGATGTTAAACATGTGAAAAACCTATGATCTTTTAAAGGTCAACAGCACTTACAGGATCGTCTTGGAATCAATGCTATCTACAGAAATCAGAAATGAGTTGATTCATTTGACATGGCTTAGTTAGCAGCCAAGTACACTGTCTAGCACATGAAATACCCAAGCAACTCCAAAGCAATGCAATTTAACCAAGCTCAAAGGGCCACGAAGCCCCCCTTTCTCAGCAGTGTGTTTTCACACCTCTAGTTTAAAAAAAGTCAGGAAAGTGGGTGAGTCCAGCTCTGTTTAAGCCTAGTTCACACTAGAGGATTTTAAGCCCGATTTGAGCCCGATTTGGAAGTTAACGAGCTCGCCGACAGATCGGGCTGTGATCGGGAAGAAATCTGCGGGTGCTTGAACTACTGATTAAGGCATCAACGAGGCTCGCTGACGCGTCGCCGACATCTCGTAAATGGAAATCCAACATTTAGCATGCTAAATATTCCAGAGCAGTCGGCCGACTCAACCCCACGTGTGGTCAGATGTAGTGACGAGCTGCAGCCAATGAGAGAGCATATCAGCATGAGCTTTCTCAGCAGAAACATCTGTGATTGGTCAGAATGGGCATCGGTGCACTCGCTTCATTCTGCGTTAGCACAGACATGAGAGTAGGCTATATTAACAGTGGAACTAGAATTCTGTAACTATTAGAATTACCATACTGCTCATTCTGACCGTTCTCATATAAAACGCCATACTGTCACAACATATTTACATTCAAAGCTATTATTGAGATATTAAAATTAAGCTTTGAATGTCTGGCATCATATTTAATGACACTATTACCCTAAAAATATCATCTTTTTTTGGTAATACAGCCTATAAATATGTAGTTAAGATACTAAAACACTTAAAGGTCTTGGCTTTCATTTTCAATTTCAAACAGGAGCTATTTCACAGCACAGAATATGCTGTTTTGAAAGATATCTGAAGTAAATTGATGTTTTTGCCATCAGAAAGTTTTGTTTATGTTAGCAGGAAGTTGCTAGGCAAGAAAATGCACACATATTTAAAGTCACAGCGAAAAGTATCAGACATGCATGCAGTCATTTTAACCAATATGGTATTTTAAGGCAGAAATGCTCAGTTCTTTACTGTTTTGTAATAAAAAATAAATAAATAACAATGTCAGAAAGAAATACACTGATAGTTAGAAAACGGCAGGGTGTTATAGATATGTTAGTTTTATTTCAAAGAGTTATACAATTACAAAAATTAAAAACTCTCTGTGTATCTATCCACTCAAACCTTGCAGATGAGTGATTACTCCGCTCATAAATCAGCTGATTTGACGATGTTTTTAAATACTTTCTCCAAAGCTTGAAACGCTGTCAGTGATGTCATCAGCACACAAGCAGCCAATAGTGTTCAGCTTCTTCTGACGACTCCTCCCTCAAAATTTCATTGGCTGTGGTTTGGTAGCTTGAATGAGCTGATGGGGAATGAGATGTTGTCAGATCATGTAGTGTGTGACCCCCCTCTTGTGGATCATTCACAGAGTGTTGCGTAGTGTGAACACCACAGAGATTAAAAGACACAAAGTCAAGTCATGTAGTGTGAACGGCACAGCGATCTGCTGATGTTTAAAAACCTTTAGTGTGAACTAGGCTTTAGGTGGTAGTGTCGGGGGAGGGAAAGAGAGAAGGTTTTGCATAAAAATGGGAGTTTCAGTTTGTGCATGCGCTGATTTTCACAGAGGCAAAACAAACACAGATGCAGGGGCGAAAGACAGTGACTGTTTACATGGACATCAGTAATCAAATTATTTGCCAAATTGTAAATTTGTGGACTTTAACTGCAGTTTGGCACTTTCGCTTTCATTTACTGCATGTCCCCGTGACAAACAAGATACTGGATGTGAGGAACTGCTGGAAGAGTGTAGTTTTAATGGAATGTTTGATACCGCACGGCGAATGGGAGAATAAAAACCCTCTGCATTTCTCTGTAACTTAGATGCACACAGTTGGTAGCGTCAGAAAGCCGTGTGTGTATATACTATCCTGTCACAAAATGCGGTGAAAATCAGAACAGAACAGAAATATTTCTAACAGAAATAGTTTGATTGTGCTGTTTACAAGTTTACACTCTGAGTGCAGCATTTACAGCAGATCTTTCAGTCCATATTATTGTAGTGATATTAACGTACTGTAAACTAAGTGACTAAATCATTTTGACACAGGTCTGTCTTTAAAAACTGAAAGAGTACTGCTGATGATACGAACTTACTTTGCCTGGATAAACAAACAAAGACCACTGATCGCTTAACAATCAACACCATCTGGAGCCGCGTCTTTTTTAAAAGAAGACGTGAAAAGATGTGAAAAGCTCTCGGGTAAAAATGTTCCTTACAAACGTATTTCTGTCGTGTGCACTGTAGTCCACATGTGAGTCCAGCTGCGCTCTCATAGCGGGAATTGAAAACAAAACCTTCGTTGCAGCACATTTATATACACAACGCTGATGACCACTGACGAACCTGACGACTCCAAACAATTCTTCTTCTTCCACTTGTTTTGGCAACACAGTGTGGCGTCTCTCTGCCATCTGAACACTGTAACAGGTAAAAACTTTTCTTGGAAGCGATCATGCATATTAATGAAGTTGCACTTCATACACAATAGAGCGTGCTGATTGGTTTAAACCAAGTCTTTCTCTTGAATTAATGCTGAAAGCTCAAAGACGACATGTTATACAGTCTGGTATAGACAGCCAGTCTCTACGCTGGAATACACACAAGGATCTAATCGCCTTGACGCAGCTTCGAAAATTTGTTTCAAACCGGAAGGACGCATTTGCTTGAAATAATGCAAAAACAACCAATTTACACTTGTTAGTGAAATATATGCATCCTAATAGTGTTTTTAGCAGTGTAGGACTCGTATATTACTGTCAACATCTCAAAACATGTGTTTTGGTGTTTCATGACCCTTTAAGCAACTACAAAGCAAGAGCCTGGCAACTACTCACAACACCCTAGCAACTCACCAAGAGCCACTAAGAATCCCGCAGCAACCACATAACTTCCTTGGGAAATACACAGAACGCACATTGTTGTGCTGAGTTATTCCCTCAGAAATGGAAAATCTAGTTAATATCTCTGTGCCAAGCTCGCGTTGAAAGAAAATCCAACCAGGGAACTGTACAACATCTTCCAGTGTTTGACTTCAGTTATATTTGGGCTGTATTTTAAAACCTGTGGTTTTAGCTTTAATACCAAACACATGGGATCCCGATACTGGCTTACCCACACCGTTTTTTTATAAGTGTGTGTCAAAAACCACCATCTATTTCTGCCTTTAAGCTTAAAATTGGTCTTTTATGTGCTCTGTGTGTGCAGCTTCTGTGTGTGTTTCAAAGTCATCATGTACCGCAGCATGATTGTGAAGGGTGGGTGTTTATAAGTCAGTATTAATAGATTTGAGGTCTATACTATCTTGATGTCCATCAATTACTACTTGAGTGACATCACATCCTGTTTGCTTCCCAATCTCCAAAAATCCAGGGCAGGAAGTGGAAGCTTCCTGGTACAATGTGAACGTGCAGTAGCAGTGGTCACCTGGCATGTAAACTGAACACTCATGCTAGCTGCTGACTGCCTCTCGAGTGTCTACTAATGGCTAATCACTGAGTCACTCAGTGGCTCTTTGCCAGTCAAGTGAGCACGATAACTTTGATCCTCCTCTCACACCCTATGATCAAGTTCAGTAGTAAAATATTAAGCTATGTCACATCATGATGCATTTCCTGCAAATGATTTGATCATGCAAGTCACTTATTGTTACCAAATCACTAAAAATGTTTCATGCAATAAGTGTAGTTGTTTAAAGAGCCCCTATTATGCATTAAAAGGGGCATATTTTGGTTTTGGGGGTCTCCAACAACAGGCTGATATGCATGCAAGGTCAAACAAACACTTTCATTGTCTTGTAACATGCATATATCGAGGAAGAGGTCTCAAAAGCACAACTGTTCATAAGAGACACATTTGAGCATGTTAACAACCAGGTGAAAATACAATGGTATAAACAGGGCCTGATTTGCAAATGGGATGCTTTAAAGGGTCACTAAACACCAAAAGTCCCGCTCAGCTGTCAGGAGAGGTGGTGGTTTGGTGGTGTTTGACAAGGTGCGCGCGACGTGTCTGAACAGTGAGGAGAGATGCGGTGGAATGGGGTGAGAAGAGTGCGCGACGTAGCCTATTTGAGGACCGGGAGGGAGACGCGAGATTACCGGGAGATCATCACTCGTTTGCGGGCATCCGGAGACTCGCGAAACTTCCCGCCCTACTCATAATTCTCTCTTCCAACCCAGGCTCATTGTGGAAACGTAGCCCCGCGGACGTTTCTGCTCACCACGATTTACGTCCCGGGAGGTACGTATTCGAGCGTTTTTTTGTTTTCGCGGATCCGCTAGAGGCCGCTGTGCGCGCTTTTTCGCGTCTCAGGCGGGCGCCTCTCGGGAGCGTGCGGCGTTCGCGCCCGCGCCATTCTCGCGCGAAAAGCCGCCGGATCGAAAAAAAAAAAAAAAAGCAAAAGCCCTCGTCTTCGATTTCGACTGCGTTTTCGGATCCCGCCGCGTTCTCGCCCTCATTTTTCGGATTCCGTTTTTCGTCTCACCTGATTTCCGGAACCCGCTGTTCCCCAGACTCGATCCCGGTCGACGTCCACCGCGGCCGGCTCCTCCTCCTCGTCCGGGGCCTCCGCTCCCTCCACTTGGAGGCGAGCCGTCGGCCGGCGAGCGCGAAGAGAAGGGGCGGAGCGGCGCCATACCACCCCGCAGCGTTCGCTCGAAAAAAACCAAACGCGGCCTTTACGTACCTCCGGCCACGTAAATCGCGGTCTCCAGAAACGTCCACGGGGCTACGTTTCCAGAATGAGCTTGGGTTGCTCTCTTCATATATATAGCCGTAAGCCTATTACATATCCATAAAACACTGTGATATAACCGCGCTCGGATCGTATCGCTTTCTTACTGCAATCGATCCACTCCAGAGTTCGTTTCAATCGATCCGAGATCACCTCATTCAAGCGATCTCAGAGCGATTGATTTGGCGCGGATCCAAGAGCGATTGGTGGATTCACATATGCCAAACGAACCGTGCTAACTGGGCAAACGAGACAGGTTCCCAAACAAAAGTGTAGGTGTGAAAGCACCCTAAAAGTGAACAGCGGACAGGGGACAAGTCCTGGTTACCAGTATAGTTTTAGAACAAGTCTATCGGAACAAGGGTGAGTAATTGATGACAGTCTTTTGAGTTTTAGATGGACCATCTATTTATATTAGCATTTTTAGGAAGATTTAACATGAATTTTTCATTAGAACATCTTTAGTTAAACACAGAAACCTATTTACAGGTTTACAGGTAATTTTACAGATTTATTTATATGTAGTATGTAAATTTACATATTACTAAATAAATTTACAGGTTTATTTAGCTACATATTTCCCATGTAGAGTGTGCCAGACCTCAGTCAGTGACCTGAATCCCCTATAGACTCAGAGTTGCCCCCGTGTGCGGGTGTGTTTATGAGCTTATGGCACTTTTACAAGGACATTCGTTATTATTTATCCTGCATTGTCATGAATAAGGTCATAAATCTGTGAGGTGCATGCGTGTGTGTTTGAGCGTAAAACCAAAGTGTGATGGAAACACTTCAGTCTCAGGAAGCAGGACTGACCGTTGGACTCGACCGAGGGACTTTCCTTAAGAGTGTAAGTGTGTGCAGCAATTATCAAAACAATGGCTGTGTTTTACACCACCGCAGTGTTTTGTGTGTTACACACCGGTTTCCTCTGGTGACGTTAGTGTGTTCATGCGAGGTAGAGTTTCTCCTCTTCTGTTGACTGAAGGTCAACCGAGTGTCTGGTTCCTACAGTTGCACCCTGAGTCCGTGTGTGCGTCTGTTTTCAAATCTTGAGCTCCTGACTGAGAAATCCCATCTCTACGTCTGTCTCAGATCTATTTCTGTGTGCGTAGCCTCTTTAAAGTGACCCAATTGTGTGTACGTGTGTGTGTATGGAGGAGGACGCTTCGCCCTTGGCTCTTTTCTGGCTTTCTTAACCCTTCTGATTCTTTCCAACTTACTTTTTCTCATTCTTATTTGTGTTCCAGTCATTTTGTAGAATTAGCGCTGCCTGCAGCGTTGACTGTGATCCAGTTAGCGCTTCAAGTGAGTCTTGTGATGTGGTGGTGCATCAGGAGGAAGATCAGCAGATATATATGCTCTCTCTCTCTCTCTCTCTCTGTCTCTCTCTCTCTCTGATATCACAGAGGTGTGGACACAGTAGACGCTCAGCCTGACTTTCAGATTCAGTCTCTCAGTGCTTTGTGTGTGTGTGTGTGTTTGTGTGTCAGACAGACAGCAAGCAAAACCGCTTGAGCCCACGGACATGGAATTAAACTCACGAAGGATATTACTCTCAAGAAAACTGTGTGAATCAGCGCAACGGGCAGGAAACAGTGGCAGAGCGGTTTGAAAGGTGAGTTTCTGACTATATGGATTGAATACTTGGTGTGAGAGAAGAACGTGATGTAATGATGGCTGTATCAGGCGATGAGAGATCTTTTAGAGAGATTCACTTTCAGGGTTTGTCAGTTTCTTGATCAGATCTTGTTCTGTTGTTATGTGTAGTTGTTATGCTACATATAATACTGTCCTCATGGTGTTCTTGAGCTTTAAGGTGCAAGTTAGAAAGCTTATATTTCATAAAACTGTCACCTATAAACAAAGATATTTGCGATACACTTAGTGGAGACTGTGTTTAACACGAAAACAAATCTTTTTGTCTGACAATCAAATTATTTTTGTTAATGATGCTGTACTTATTTATTACTTATGTAGTAACATGTTATGAGTTTTGTATAATGTATTTCCTCATACAAACATTGGTAGCATAATAGTGTCGACCAGTGTTTGAATGCGTCTGATTCATCTACGGGAAACTGTTGCTGTATTTTCAAACCCTTAAGGTTTTAAAGCTTTTCTTTAATGTCAGTTTTTCTCAGAGCACACACACACACACACACACAAACACACACACACACAGACAAACACAAAACCTTTATGTTAGTCAGAGGAACAGCATTTCCACCTCCTGTTGACCAGTCACCATCTGAGGCCAAACAGCACTTCCTCCATCACAAACACAAACACACACACACACACACACACACACACACACACACACTCACGTATGTTTTTGTGAAAAGTGGGGACATTACACAGGTTTCCATTCATTTTATACTGTCCAAACCGTATATTACATTGCCCTCACCGCACCCCACCCCTAAACCCAACCATCACAGCAGACTGTGTGCAGCTTTACTCTCTGATTAAACTCATTCTGTAGGATTTATACGCATTTTGAGAAATGAGGACGTCACCAATGTCATCATAATTCACCTCCTTTTTGTAATACCTGTGTCATACCCATGTCATTATACAGATTTGTGTCCTGATATGTCACAAAAACATGTACACACTCACACACACACACACACAGGAACTCCCTGACTAAGGCCCGTCTTCCTCGATGACTCAGCTTAGATGGCCGGCCAGCTCTAGGAAGAGTCCTGGTGGTTCAACATCTTCCACTTTTGGATGATGGAGGCCGCTGTGCTCATTGGAACTTTCAGAGCAGCAAAAAATTTCTCTAATCTTCCCCAATCCTGTCTCGGAGATCTACAGACAATTCCTTTGTCTTCATGCTTGCATCATACTTTGACATGCACCGTCAACCCTGGGCCCTTATATAGACAGGTGTACGCCTTTTCAGATCATGTCCAATCAGCTGAATTGAGCACAGGTGAACTCCAATGAAGCTGCTGAAATATCTCAAGAATGATCAGTGGACACAGAATGTACCTGAGCTCAATTTAGAGCTTCACGCTAAAGGCTGTGAATACTGATGTGCATCTGATTTTACAGCTTTTTATATTTATAATAAATTTGCAACAATTTCAAAAACTCATTATGGGGGATTGTGTGTAGAATGTTGAGGAAATAAATGAATTTAATCCATTTTGGAATAAGGCTGTAACATAAAAACATGTGGAAAAAGAGACGCGCTATGATGATCTTTCCGGATGCACTGTATATAGCAATTAAGAGGATAACTGCACTACATTTTGCAATACATCAATGTAATCCATGTATTGAAACACTTGAAGCGAGTTTACATAACATTAAACACACTTCTATCCCGCTTTACTGTTTGCATTTTACACATTTCATTGATGCAAATACTGTATGTGTAGGTTATATTGTTTTTATTTGCACACATTAGAATATTTCCTGTTTATTTGCATTAATTGGGTGCCAAAAGTGATGACAAGCATTCATTTTGAGCAAGGTTTACAGAAAACCTATCTAAAAATTCATTCAGTGCACTCAAAAAAATCTACTTATTTGAAATGAGCTGAATCAACACAATTCTTGAGATTTCATTGGGACAACTTAATTTTTTTTATGTCCAATCCACATAAATTTGTTAAAAGTGTTAAGTTAACGTGGGACAACACGAATTAATTGTGTGGTATGCATTTATTACAGTGTGTAATCCTGAGTTCCATACAATCGATTTGTGTTGGGACAACATGAAGGCATTAAGTTAACTAAATTTTACAAATTTAAGCAGATTCAACATAAAACAAGTAAGCTGTCCCAAAAACCCTTCAAGAACAGTGTTAATTTAGCTCATTTAAAATAAGTAGTTTGAACAAACAGCAATCACCATATTGTGAGTCTAGTTTATGTCACAAGTCTTGTCAGGCATACTTAGAAACTGAATCAGTTGATGCCACAGCCGTATCACCCTGCAGCCCAAGACCGGTTACTCACTGAAGCTAAGCAGGGCTGAGCCTGGTCAATACCAGAGACCACATGGGAAAACTAGGTTGCTGTTGGAGAAGGTGTTAGGGAGGCCAGCAGGGGGTCTGTGTGAGTCCTAATGCCCCAGTTAAAGTGAAGGGGACACTATACTGTCAGTGGGCGCCGTCTTTCGGATGAGATGTTAAACAGAGGTCTTGACTCTCTGTGGTAATCAAAAATCCCATAGCACTTCTTGTAAAAGAGTAGGGGTGTAACCCTGGTGTCCTGGCCAAAGTCCCTCTATCAGCCCTTACGATCATGTTCTCCCAATCATCCCCATGTACCAAATTAGCTCTATCACTGTCTCTCCACTCCACCAATGGCTGGTGTGTGGTGAGCGCACTGGCGCCGTTGTCCTGTGGCTGCCGTCGCATCATCCAAGTGGATGCTGCACACTGGTGGTGTTGTGGGGAGACCCCCCTCATGATTGTGAAGCGCTTTGGGTGTATGGCCATGCACAGTAATTGCGCTATATAAATACACATTACATTACATTGGAAATTTAAAAACTCTTTCAATACTTTGCAACTATCCTTCAAACCACTACAGACAAACGTTTATAACCCTGTGAAGTATGATTAAAGTTAGTATGATCACTTATTACGTTGTCTGATTTAATAAATGCAGGGCAGAATTAGCTGTGTTTGTTTAATTTTTTTACATGAATACATCTGTTATGGAACCTATTAAGCAAAATCACTTTTATAAGGGGTCTAAATGCAGTTGTGTGACAAAATCATGCCAGCCTCAATTAGTAATTTACTTTTTTTTATAATCACACTTAAAAAAAAAAAAAACAGTTTGCAGAAACACTGTGATTGACCTTCTCCATTTGTAGGTGCCACAGGGGGAAAGCTCCGCCCATTAGTGACCATCTCTCCCTCATTACCATAAACAGCCACTGAATGAGAAGCAGCCATCGATCATTAGAGTTTTGTAGCTCCGCCCTCTTTTAAAAAAAAGCACAATCTCATTTGAATTTAAAGCAACAGTCACCAAAAATGGCACAATTTGAATCAAAGCCTAAAAGGGTCAGCTTCAGAGATTTATAAAACATTATTTGTGGTGGTTTTCTGAGCTGAAAACTTCACATTCGGACACTTGGGACTTATTTTACGTTTTGTAAAAAGAGGTGTGATAGGTGCCCTTTAACACAGACACTCTGCATGCGTTTAATATGCTTCATATACAGTTCTTTTTTAAATATTTCCCGAATTTTTTTAACAGGGCAATGAAATTTTAACAGTATGTCTGATAATATTTTTTCTTCTGAAGACAGTCTTATTTGTTTTATTTCGGCTAGAATAAAAGCAGTTTTTAATTTTTGAAACACTATTTTAGGGACAAAGTTATTAGCCCCTATAAGCTTTTTTTCTGATTGTCTACAGAACAAACCATCATTATACAATAACTTGCTTAATTACCCTAACCTGCCTAGTTAACCTAATTAACCTTGTTAAGCCTTTAAATGTCACTTTAAGCTGTATAGAAGTGTCTTGAAGAATATCTAGTCAAATATTATGTCCTGTCATCATGGCAAAGATAAAATAAATCAGTTATTAGAGATGAGTTATTAATACTATTATGTTTAAAAATGTGTTGAAAAAAATCTGCTTCCTGTTAAACAGAAATTGGGGGAAAAATAAACAGGGGGGTTAATATTTCAGGGGGGCTAATAATTCTGACTTCAACTGTACATGCAATATCACACATGGGATGCACGTGAACACACACTCCTGAGCGCAGACATGCAAAGACAAATAAAAGACCGATGCAAACACTGCTGAAATCTTCTGTACCAGGATGTATCAGTGGAAATTTGCTTTAGATTTGCATCTGCTGGTGAGTGAAGTTTGACCATAATCATGCATGCAAACTTACAACAAGAGGAACCTGTATTTGCTCATACAGAGTCAGAGTGTTTACTCTCTTTCTCTTTCTGTCTGTCGTTGAGCGGCATTTATGAAGTCTCATTGCCATCAAGTACTTTGTTAGGCCTAAAAATCATATTATCATAACTCTCCCCCTGACAACTTCTTGACAATTGGGTGACTTTTTCTAAAATAACCCCAACAGGAAAAAAAAAAAAAACTGTTTTTAAGAAGGGTGGAATGGTGGTTTAGTGGTTAGCACTGTCACCCCACAGCAAGAGTGAGGTTCGAGTCCGGGCTGGGTCAGTTCTGTAAGCCAGACAATATGACTTCAATTCTTCTGATTTTTATTTTACAGCTTCACATTTCTTCGCTGCTATCAGAGCCATCTTAACTAACCGTAAATTCTTCCTTTGATCAAGGTGTAAACTGATTTGTCCCCCAAATAACATGAATCACAGATCAGATGGAAGCTTGATCCTTTAACAGGCACCGTAACCTGTTTCAAGAGTTTGCACTTAGCTGATGATTGATTATAAAGCGTGTTGTCCCGGGAGAGAGCCCTGAGCTCATAAGATCCTCGAGTTCGGGGCTCCCTCACGTTTGCAAGGTGAGAGGGGAGTTTGAGCTCAGGTAGATCTTGAGAACTCCCTTGCTGTAGTAGCTATGAACAGATAGTGATTGCTCTTAAGAGATAACTACTTACTAGGAACACATCTATGGTGCTTATTTGGATATTATCCAAATTATTAGTCAATAACTTAAGTTGCATGTTTTTGGATGGTGGGAGGAACCCAGGGGAAACCCATATGAGCACAGGGAGACGTGTAAACTCTGCACAGAAACATCGGCTGGCTTGGTAAAGACTAGAACCAGTGACGTTTTTGCTGTGAGGCAACAGTGCTAACCACTGGGCCACTGTGCCACCCATCAAGAAAAGGAGGAGGAGTAGGGGTGGAAGGGGGGATTCTTCTAATCGAAGATAGCTGTTATATGGAACTCAGGGTATTTATAGTGGCTTAGGAATTGTAAATTGATTAATGCGGGACCGGCTGCAAGCAATCATAATAAACATGTGATCCTCTCGAAATTAATTTATAAATAAACTTCACTTATTTTACAGAATATTGGTATAAAGCTTGTTTTGTTAGTTTATCCAGATAATTTTAGTTCTCTTTTACGATTGCTTTGTTCATTGTTTATTTCTGTATTGTTTTTAGGGAGAAAATTGTATTATTTTTCCAGGGACAGCGGATAAAAATAACCTTCTGGCTAGCTCTGCATTTGCAGCAGTGTTAATCAATGCACACTGCGCCTGCCATGATAAACCAATAAATAAACTGCCTGCTTCACCTTTTGTCCACAGGTTAACGTCAAAACAAAAAAAGTGCTGTCGGGAACACAGAAATATAACCAAAGCAAGTTTAGAGCATATCCTTTACATCTGTTTTACATCTAGATCAACATTCTGCACATGAATCGCATATCTTGTGTAATGCTTCAAGTGTATTCTTTATCCATTTCATGCACAAAACAATACCGTAAAAACAGACGGACAGTACTTCACCAAAGCCAGAAATTCTTTGCAATTAATTGACCGTCAGCGAGCAGTCAGCATGACACAGAAAACAAAGACTCGAGCCCATGAAAGGAATCTTTCACGTTTCCCAAATTTGTCTCAGACTCTAGTTAGAGCCACAGCATAAAGGTTTTTACTGCGTCACAGCTATATTTTCAGCAATAGCTTACAGTTTACAAATATTGATTTCAGTTTTATATCAAAAAATCTTTATATTGATAAGTAGAGGTCATTCATTCATTTTCTTGTCGGCTTAGTCCCTTTATTAATCCGGGGTCGCCACAGCAGAATGAACCGCCAACTTATCCAGCAAGTTTTTACACAGCGGATGCCCTTCCAGCCGCAACCCATCTCTGGGAAACATCCACACACACATTCACACACTACGGACAATTTAGCCTACCCAATTCACCTGTACCGCATGTCTTTGGACTGTGGGGGAAACCGGAGCACCCGGAGAAAACCCACGCGAACGCAGGGAGAACATGCAAACTCCACACAGAAACGCCAACTGAGCCGAGGCTAAAACCAGCGACCCAACGATCTTCTTGCTGTGAGGCGACAGCACTACCTACTGCGCCACTGCTTCGCCCCTAAGTGAAGGTCATCTTCCATAAATATATTTAGTTAATGTCCCACTTTAAATATATATCAAAACTCATGTTTAATCTGCTGCTTGTTAATAGCTATTAAGGCAGTGGTTCCCAATATTTTTTGCCTGAGACCCCCTTTTCCCCTGGAAAATATTGTAAGGCCCCCTCTAAACATTTAAGGATATAATCGCTCATAACAGTTTGCAGTAATGATGACAAAAAAACAAACAGACTGTTTATTACTGTATCTAGATATGTTTATGCGCATAATAATAATAATAATAGCCTAATGTAAAATATAAAAGCAACACATCAGTAGGCTAGTAGTAACTGAAAAACGTAAGCCTTTGGCCTTTAAATTGACACTATTAGAAATTCAATAACAAAAATATCAGTATTCACACTGGTTTATAAGGGAAAAAATAATATAGGCTGTTACAATTTACTACTTGCATGTTATTTGTTATGCTCTATTAATGAGTGTGAGGATTGCTGCGAGGCGAATCAGTGAGACTCTGTCGTTTTTGTGGAGGACGGATTACAAATTTGTCCATTTTTGGTCAGCTAGGGCAGTGGTTCTCAACCGTTTTATGCATACATCTCAACACTCCCGTTTTTCCTGGGAGTCTCCCGTATTTCAGACCCATATTGTTCTGTCTCCCGGAATTCATCAGCCGGAAAGCACTGCAGTGTTTGTGTGTTCTGCGTTTGTCTGGGAAAATTAGTCTAACTGAAATATGAATATTCAATTCTTTTCCGGTTAAATCAGTTCATTAAATTGAACAGTTGTCGTGATATGGTTTGCACCTTCAGTAAGTACTAATATAGCGGATACCCCCTCTGACTCGAAATAAACACATATCCTGAGCTATTCAGTTACTAGAACAGTACACTCACTCATCCTTTTGTAAAAGCCAATTAAGCAGGGTAAAAAGTAATAAAAGTAATAACAAGTTACCCCCAACACTATATATATATATATATATATATATATATATATATATATATATATATATATATATATATATATATATATTTATATATATATATATATATATATATATATATATATATATATATATATATATATATAGGTAATGTCAAGTTGTCATGACAAAGATAAAAACAGTTGTAATGTATTTCTTTGCAACAAATAATGTAATCTTTGCATTTAAAATGTCATAACCGAGCGAATGACCCTTAATGACAGTTGTTACTGTGTAAACATACATGAAATCTGTGTCATGTCATGATTATAAAGGTTTAATGGCAGTCTTATGAACACTCCTTCAAGTAAAGTGTTTAAAAAAAAACACGAAGAAAGAATAATAAAGAAGTCAAGACAAACTGGGCAGAAATGTAGAGTTTACGGGGACAGCAGAGAGAAAGCAAGAGAGTGATAGAGGGATTCTGTGGAAAACTGTGTTTCAGTGGAGGAGGAGTCTGAGAGAGAGACACACACAGGGAGAGAGAGAGAGAGAGAGAGAGAGATTTGGGAAGAGCCTCTAAAAGAGCTCAATGTGAGAGTGACATGCAGACCGCCAGGACCTCTGATGTGTGTGTGTGTGAGTGAACTGGGGATTTACTGAATGTGTGTGTGTGTGATACTCTCAGTTTCAGTGCACAGACGGAGCAAGCCTGTGTGTCCCAAGGAGAATGTAAAGTGAATTGAAGGATTAGAGGAGTGTTTTTTATGCGTGTGTGCGTGTGTGTGTGGCACTAGTCTGGAATATTAAGTGGATATGTGATCAAATCTGGATTGAGCTGCGATGCCTACTGGTAAGAGAACTCTTTTTCATGAGAGTGTACTTTTGAGTGCACTTGAGTTTTAGTGTGCAGACTAGGTGTGTCTATGGGTTGTAATGTCACATCAACGCTTGAAGGCTTCTTGTGAATGTGTGTGTGTAGTGACGTTTGAACACTTCTCTGATTGATGTGAGAGCTGTGTGTGTTTAAACTCCTGCCGTTACAGAGCTCTCTATTAAACATCTATGTGTGTGTGTGTGTGTGCATTTGGCAAGCTGTGAACGCAGAGTGTTTATTTGGTTTGGTATATGCTGGTGGGCGCGTGTAGCAAACAGAAGTCCTCTACAGCACCTCAACTGACTCAAATGAGTGTAAGATCATGTGTGTGTGTGTGTGTGTGTGTGTGTGTGTGTGTGTGTGTGTGTGTGTGTGTGTGTGTGTGTGTTAGTTTACATAGCTGTTACTTAACTGCCTCCAAACATCAGACAACCCCCTTCATTAGAAGACACCTTCGAAGCTAATTATGACTAATGTAGTACATAAAAAGTTTGGTAAGACTTTAGTACTAATACACACTATTAACTCATGGATTATTTCCCGACTGTTATCAAGACTGTCTATTAGTACTTATAAACTACATGATCTACATCCCTACCCAATACCTAAACCTAACTACTACCTTAATAAGTATTAACAAGCCGCAAATTAGGAGCTAAATCCTAGCTAATGGTTTGTTAATAGCAAGAATTGTTACTTAAAATAAAGTTTGACGCAATGTTTGTATAAAGGTGTGTTTCATTAAGCAGTTTTCTAGCCGTAAATCCTCAACACCACTACAGATTGGGGTAAAGTCAGCCTGATCTTACAAGAAAATGTAAGTATTTTACGTTTTGCCAGTTTAGTGGCTAATTCGTACAAATTCAGTTCAGTTCAGTTGTACGAAATTGTACGATTTTAAAAAGGAGCGTGGCACCAAACACCACCCCTAAACCCAACCGTCATTGGGGGATGAGCAAGTCGTACTTAGGCCCCGTTTACACTAGTGCGTTTTAGTTTTAAAACGCCGTTTTAGATCCAAAACGATCTGCGTCCACACTAGCGTTTCACCTAGTGTTTCTGAACATATCTCCGTCTACACTACGCCACCAAAAACGTATATCACGTGACCATTCGCGCACTCTGGGCATGTGTGTTCTAGTATAAACAGGATGCATGTGTCTCGCTCGGCATTTGGTTATTGTTAGTCAACAAACGCCGGTTGAACAATGAACACGATGGCAAAGAAAGCAAGAGAGGTATTTTTGTGGACAGACGACGAGGTCGAGTTGTTACTAAACGTAACAAATGAATAACTGCACAATAGCGCCTAAAACAGACAATAGTGCAAACAACGCTCCCATTTCTGTGTTCATGTTGTTGTTTACAGTGAAGGCTGGTCTGCTGTCTTCCGGTAGCGTTAAAGCCATGTGTTATAGTCATGTGATAGGGGCTTGACGAATAAGGGAAGGATACGCAATGACACAAAAGCCCCAATCAGGTAGCGAATGTCGGCAGCCCCGCCTCCGTTTTCAGATGTGTCCGTTTTTCCTCATCCACGCTGAGATGGAGCAGCAGCGTTTCAGAATGAAAACGGCCTCTCCAGAGTTTCCAAAACGCTCCGTTTTCTGCACTCGAGAACTCCGGCGTAGTGTGGACGGATGGCGTAACTGTCGCAAAACTTATGCGTTTTCAAACTAAAACGCATTAGTGTAAACGGGGCCTAAATTGTACGAATTAGATCGTACGAATTCATACGAATTAGCCACTAAATGAAAAAGTTACAAATTGCGATTGAGATGGTGTTGGGTAAAGTTGGTTTTATATTCGCACATTCGGACTTTCCCCTTGATAATATAATGTCAGAAAAGTAAAGTATTTCTAAAGAGGGGAATCATATTAGCAGCCAATGATTATTATTATCAGTACAACAGTTGATGAAATAGTGCTAACGTTGCTTTAAAGTCATACTTGCGAATACAAATATTAGCACAAGTTGTTCAAAAATGAACGAATGTCCAAATATAAGATCTCAATGTACAGATCTAGTGAGTGTGTGTATGTTTAGATTATGCTGTTGTTGTTGTTGTTGTTGTGAGGAAACCTCTGGGTCTCTGTTGTTCTCCCCCACCCCTGACCTAAATTAGTCCCCCATGAGCTGAGGGTTTTGTGGGATAATAACAGTTCAGAGTCTGCTTTGGACAATACCAGCACCCCCTCAGGACATCTGTCCCTGGAGTAAAGCAGCCCCCGGGATGCAGCCCAGCTGGAGGCGGCGAGAAAGAGCTTGAAGCGCGTGTTTCAAAGATGCCACTGAAAACCTGTCAGAACTTATTTGCAGATAACAATTACTCATTTCTAAAGTTTAAAAAACAGGCTTCCTAGGAGGTTTTACTCTCAGAGAGAGACCTCTTCTGTTTTCAAACGACGTTGTCAGAAAAATTTGCCAAATGTGCATGTTTGTGGAGCACAGCCTGCAAAGGGAATCTTTGTTCCTAATTTAGCTTCAAAAGTTTCTTTGTTGTAGTTTAAAGTCCTTGGCACTCTTAAGCCCGGGACACACCAACAACGATTAAAAAGTGTTGTGTTGTTGCATTGCGTCGCCCATTCAACACATGCTCATTCTGAACACGTACCACTATATACATTTCTGGAGACCGCGAAATATATCCAAGGAGCTACTTTTTTTTTTTTTTTGCTGTTTTTGTTTTCGCAAATCCACCAGAGGCTGCTGTGTTTGCTTTTTGAGATCTTAAATTTCTCTCACAAATGCCATTCACGCCTGCAGTTCTTGCGGGAATTCACTAGAGGCCGCTGTTGACTGACTGAATGACTGATTGACCGAACAATCGACTGACCCACCCTCCTCCTTCCCTAAACCCAACCAATTTTATTGATCGACTCGCCCACCCACTTCCATAAACCCAACCAACAATTTACAAAAGCAATCCAGAAATAGAAAAGTCTGATTTTACCACGTTTTCAGATTCTACCACATTCTCACCCTGTTATTTACTTGTTTATTTTATGTTTTGGATTCTGTTTTTGTCTTATTTGCTTTCTAGAACCGTTCTTCATGGGACTCAATGGCTGCATTTTATTTTTTAAGCGAAAGCTACAGGGTGGTATAATGCCATTCCTTTTCGCGCATACCAGCTGACGGTTAATCTTCGTATGAATAGCTTTCCTGCGGTAACCAGTTTGCCCTGTCAGCTCGTAATGTACGTTGGCAGACTTGAGACGGAGAGAGGAGTTGACCACAACAACGGGGTTCGAGTCTGGTGAGGAGCGGTTCCAGAAAGCAGCTAAGACAAAAACAGAATCAAAAAAATAAAATAAACAAGTAAATCACAGGGTGAGAATGTGGTAAAAAATCAGACGAGAGCTTTTCTTATTCTGTATTGCTTTTGAAGTTGTTGGTTGGGTTTTTGGAAGTGGGTGGGCGGGTCAATCGATAAAATTGGTTGGGTTTAGGGAAGGAGGAGGGTGGGTCAGTCGATTGGTCAGTCAGTCAAACAGTCAGTCAACAGCGGCCTCTGGTGGATTTACGCAGGAACAGCAGGCGTGAATGGCACTCGCGAGAGAAATTTAAGATCTCAAAGAGTACACAGTGGTTTTTTGTGGATTATTGAAAACAAAAACTGCAAAAAAATGTACCCCAAGGGTCTCCAGAAATGTATATAGAGGTACGTTTTCAGAATAAGCCTCGGTTGGGATTCTTTGAAGTGCAAAAAATGACCATTTTTGAGTTTGGAAACATTGGTGTTTACTTTAGTGTAGATAGACTGAAACTCAAGACTTTTGAAAAAGGAGGCGTGGCTATCCAGATGCGCTTTCTGATTGGTCTCCTGCACAAAATGTGCATCGTTCCCTGATTTGTTAAGTCTTCTTGTGGCATACACAACCAGTAGAGGGCAAGTACTGGTGCTGCTTTGCATGAACAGAACATGGGTTTTACTCTGTATAGTGTGAACGGAGATCGATTTTCTGAAACAGTAAAAATGTCAACATGGACGAGGAGCGTTTTCATTATTAAATGCTGATTTTAAAAAAAAAACTAGCGTTAACTCAGCTTCAAAATCCTGCTGTGGATGTTGTTGACTATTTCTTTCAATCTGATTTAGCCTGATTAAATCTGCCCAATCAAGCAGACAGCAATGATTCTCCCTGGCCAATCAGTGATCTGCAGTGCTAGCATGTCACATTTTGACGAAGTTGTCCTTTCAAAGGTTCTGCCCCGCTGACACGCATGAAGGTATGATCTCTGCAGATCTGTGTGTGACTGCACTTTTCCTGCAAATCCGTAGGTGGCGGAAATCTTTCTATTAATGCTCTTTGTGCGAGTGCATTTGAGTGCTGGGATTTAAATGTGGGCCGTATATGAATGTCAGGTTTAGGTTTCTCTGAAGCAAATCCGTCTCAGTGAAATCTAATCTGTGGGCAGGACTGGGGCAGTGGGTCACAGGCGGGCCTTCACCCTGTCTGTATTTATATACATATGTGTGTGTGTGTGTGTGTGTGTGTGTGTGTGTGTGTGTGTGTGTGTGTGTGTGTGTGTGTGTGTTCATTCATGCAGGATAAGTCCCTTTGTCTCATGCTATTCTTTAAACGCATTCAGTCCTCCAAGGGAACATCTCAGCAGCCTGTCAGTAATTGGTTGTTATAAATGTGTAATTAACACATTGTGTTTCAATGCACACAGTGTTATACATGTGTAATAAAGCGTGCATGCGTCCTATTTTATGAGAAAGGCGAAAAAGTGAACCTGACATCACACTGCCGCTGTCTGAAAATAAAAGCCCATATATAAAAGAGCCTGATCCTCCAGACAGAGCAAACACAGTTCAGATGTCAGAGCGGACAGCAGCGCTGCGCAGATGACTGCAGAGATCATTAGAGAAAGCCTGATCTATGATCAGCCATCCATCACCAGTGTGAATAGCCCAGTCCCTCTTCATCACGGAATAGTTTGGTGCTTTATAAATGGATATTTAGGATTGTGCTTGGAGCAAAGTCAGACTATTTAGTCTTTAATATGTTTTAGTACACTCTCCGAAAAAAGGTACACGGTGGTACAAATAGTGCTGCTTAAGGAACAGTTTTGTACCTTTGTAAAAGTTGTACCTTATAAGGTACAGAAAAGACCTCATGATACTGTTCTGTACCTTTTATGGTACAACTGAAATGAAGGTAGACGATTATTCTCATAAAGAAGGTACACAAGTGTTGGACAACTCCTTTATTGCACCCTTTAATTCATACAAATCAGCCACTAAATGAAAAAGTTACAAGATTGTGTTGGATGAGCCGTGCTAAACCATTCAAAAGATGCCCCTCTTAACGTATTCGATCGGCCACTTATGCAGCCAAACTCTAAAAATCGGTTACAAGCGCACCCTTTCGGTTAACGGTTAATCGATTATTTTGAGCATCCCTAGTATGGAAAAACTCTTCACATACGAACTGAGCTGATGACTGGAATGTCCTACTTTGACAGTCTTTTGGGGGATAATGGGTCGCTCTGATTGCAGGAAATGGGCAGAGGAGAGAAGAGTTATTTAAAGAGATGTGATTGCTTGCTCTCATTAAGTTTGATGGAGAGATAACCATTTTCTCAGGATCCTCTGCTTCTGATGAGACGTTTGGAGTTGTTTTCAGCATGTTGTGAATCCGTTTCAGGCATTCCTGCTCCAGAAGTCGTGGCCCAGTTCCAACGTGTTTCAGAGGCCAGAATAGACTACTGTTGCTCACATGAGTGTGTGTGTGTGTGTGTGTGTGTGTGTGTGTGTGTTTGTGTGCGTCTATCTGTGTGTGTAGCTCTCGTGCAGTCGGGCTTCAGGGATATAATCCCATTGGTTATGGACACGCAGCTCTTTGGATGCTGTCGTGAAGATATCAAGACCACAAGAGCTTTGTGCAGTGCTGCGCATGTGTCTGATTCTTTTCAAAGTTCAGTGATCAGAGATCTCTTAAAGCAAACATGACAGTGGAGAGTCTTTGTTTGTGTTTGCATATATTTCACGCTGTGGGATTGGTGATGAATCAGCCAGCATTCGGGACTGAAACGCATCAGAAGGAGATCAAGACAATGTTGTTACGTTGAAGTCAGAATTATTGGCCACCTTTTGAATTTTTTAAAAATATTTTCCAAATGCTGTTTAACAGAGCAAGGACATTTTCACAGTATGTCTGATAATATTTTTTTCTTCTGGAGAAAGTCTTATTTGTTTTATTTTGGCTAGAATAAAAGCAGTTTTTAATTTTTAAAAAAACATTTTAAGGACTAAATTATTAGCCCATTTACGTTATATATTTTTTCGATAGTCTACAGAGCAAACCATCGTTATACAATAACTTGCCTAATTACCCTAACCTGCCCAGTTAACCTAATTACCCTAGTTAAGCCTTTAAATGTCACTTTAAGCTGTATTTATTTTTCACCTAAATTATATATATATATATATATATATATATATATATATATATATATATATATATATATATATATATATACATACAGTTAAAGTCAGAATTATTTATTATTTTTTTTAATATTTCCCAAATTATTTTTAACAGAGCAAGGAAGTTTTTACAGTATGTCTGATAATATATATATATATTTTTTTTTTTTTTTGGAGAAAGTCTTACTTGTTTTATTTCGGCTTGAATAAAAGCAGTTAATAATTTTTTAAAAAACATTTTTGGGACAAAATTATTAGCCCCTTTAAGCTAATTTTATTTATTTTTTTCTGATAGTCTACAGAATAAACCAGCGTTATACAATAACTTGCCTAATTACCCTAACCTGCCTAGTTAACCTTATTACCCTAATTAAGCCTTTAAATGTCACTTTAAGCTGTATAGAAGTGTCTTGAAGAATATCTAGTCAAATATTATTTACTGTCATCATGGCAAAGATAGAATAAATTCATTTTTAGAGATGAGTTATGAAAACTATTATGCTTACAAATGTGCTGAAACAATCTTCCCTCCATTAAACAGAAATTGGTGAAAAAAATAAACAGGGGCGCTAATTATTCAGGGGGCTAATTATTCTGACTTCAACTGTATATATATATATATATATATATATATATATATATATATATATATATATATATAAGCTGAGTCTGAGAGTTTAATTTATTTGACAGTTTAGTTAACATTTCTTGTTTGTAAAGGCTAAATGCTAATAAAAAGTGAACATAATTTTTTTGTACTGTTTTTACTTTTATTTTTTTAAGTTATAAAAGCCTGGATGTTATTCTAGGCTTTGCAAATTCAGTTCAAATCCATTGTGTGCATTCTTGGCAGTTTTTTTCCTGGAGTTTTAATATTGTCCATATTGATATCAGAATTATATTGTATTGACCAAAATTTAGAAATATATCGTGATATATATTTTTTGCCATATCAAATGAAGAAAGAAATTAAAAACCGTGTGAGGGCGAATAATTAATGAGGTAACTCTACATTAATAGACATTGGTAGCAGTTTATAAACTCAGCCATTTTATTAAATGTAAATCTTCACCTTCATGTCTTGTGCACTAAAATGTCTCTCTGATTATTTTGGAGAACTCAATGGGTATGTTTACCCTCATATAGTATATTGATTTTTATGAAAATCTGCCTGTGACACATTTCTGGGAATTAATCTGCAATCTGACACACATATTTGCTGCCACATTTGATAATGAGTTCTCCAGCCTGAAACTGCACCCTTAATGGACTGACCTTATCAGTGTGGGCAGATATGAAAAGTCTAATATGAAAAGAGGACAATAAATCTGACAGACAAAGCCATGATTCTGAGACCAAAAACAAAATAAAATGTTGGAAAACATTCACTAGAAACCTCTACTGCAAATGAAAAGTCGGCTTCAATTGCTGTCATTGTTTCCTAATGTCTTCTAGTTCCAACACTAGATTTTTTATCCTCTTATCACAAACTCATAACAGGAAATCTTGCACACCATAACATAATCATAAAAGGAGTCCATATAACTCATGTGTTGTATTACAAGTCATCTAGAACCATAATACAGCTTAAAAATGATCAAAGTTCACTGATAATTTTCCCTTCTCAAATGTGATTTACTGTGCGGCAGAGAAACCAGCATCCATATTTCACTTTAAAGAAAATAATATGCGTTTGTGAATTAACACAATTTTAATTGTCAGGAAAAAAAGTTCTGTAATCAGAAAAGAACCAGGTAAAATAATTATGCCACATAAGAGAGAAAGATTTTAGAAGAGACAGCTGTGCTAAACTCAAATGATATTGAAAGAATCATTTGCAGTCAGGCATCTTAATATAATATGTTCACAATAATAAAGTAATAATCTGATAATCTCACAACTTCCAGTGACGCAGTTCTCTGAACAAAAACTCACACCAACGTTGCAAAAAATGATTGAAAAAAAGCAGATTGTACCCAAAACGTGAGTGAACCAACACAATCTCACGGCAATTCGTAACTTTTTCATTTCGTGGCTAATTCGTATGAATTCGTACGATCTAATTCGTACAATTTAATACGACTTGCTCATTTCCCAATGCCGGTTGGGTTTAGGGGTGGGGTTAGGTGCCACGCCTCCTTTTTAAAATCGTACAATTTCATACGACTGAACTAGTACGAATTCGTATGAATTAGCCGCTAAACTGGCGAAACGTAAAATACTTACGTTTTCTCGTGAGATCAGGCTGGAGTGAACCCATTGTTTTTAAAGCTATTAGTTGACCTTACTTCAAAACGTGAGTAAATCGCAACACAGGCTCATTATTAATACGCACCCCTGTGTACATTTCTGGAGAGTGCCAAATATGTTCCAGGATCTACATTTGTTTTGCAGTTTTTGTTGCCGTAAATCCACCAGAGGTCGCTGTGTTGGCTTTTTCTGATCTTAAATTTCTCTCGTGAGTTCCATTCACGCCAGCTGTTCTCACGTAAAGGCAGCCGGCGCATGGACTCAAAAACCTTGCCGTGGTCGACGCGCAACTCTCAAAAAATGTAACTACATTTCGCAATGACACGTAACGCAAGCTCTGTCATTGGTCGGCTGGGTAGCGCTGATGGGTGTGGGCAGGACTGAGAGCCGTGGGAACTCGTTGGAGTGAGTGTTTACAAGTGTCGTGTCCCATGAATGAGGTCCATATAGAAAGTTATGTTTTGTGTTTACTTTATGATTAAAGTTGTCCCCTGGTTCCAGCTTTAAAATGAGCTCGTTTAAGCTAGGGCAGCTTTCAAAAAAAGCGAAGAAACTAGAAACAGAGAAACATAAAAACCT
This sequence comes from Danio rerio, assembly GCF_052040795.2. Taxonomy (NCBI): domain Eukaryota; kingdom Metazoa; phylum Chordata; class Actinopteri; order Cypriniformes; family Danionidae; genus Danio; species Danio rerio. Next base: position 2,448,215 of record NC_141043.1, read on the forward strand.
CACTGGCAGCTAGCATTTCGGAAGTGTTTCTGCCTAGCAACATAAGCAGCATGCTGAAAAATAAATGCACGACAACGTGCAAGGCATGCACCGTGGGTCACGCCGATCAATCGACGCAGAAGTATACACCAGGCTTTAATTCACCAGAGGCCACTGTTGACTGACTGACTAACCGACAGACCAATACTGCAACTGTCACGATCACCAGCGATCGTAACTCTTTAGATCGCTGGATCTCACACACAATACTTATGGACTACAAATCCGCCATTTCTGGACTACATTTTCATGCATGCACTCCACTCACACTCACACATGCTTCCTCATTTAGACTGGTTACACTCGCACCACCTGAGGATTGTCACAGACTGATTATACACACTATTTAAGCAGCACACTCACTCGTTCACATTGCCGAGTCTTGTTATCTGCTACAGAGACAATTCAACACTTTTTCTTGCTCTTGTATCTCTGTGTTTTTGACCTTAGCCTAGTTTGTCTTTTTGTCTTCGCCTGCCGCCTGCCTTCTGACCTCTCGCCTGTTCTTTGACTACGATTCTGGACTGCCTCTATACATCTGTTTGCACCTGTGTTGACCATTGCTTGCACGTGGATACTACTTCAGTTGTCTGTGTCACTCCCCGTGTTACATCTCCCAACCTGACCAGCTAAGACCAGGCTGGAAATGGCTGGAAACCAGCCTGGAAATGGCCAAAACCCCTCTAAAACCAGGCTGGTCGACCAGCTAAAACCAGCCTAGGCTGGTTTAACCTGGATTTTTCTGTAGGGTGAACAATCTGCATTTTTACATTTTCAGAATACTTCATTCAGTGTGATTCATGAGCCGTTTTCCTCATGGGGACCAAAGGAGATGTCCTCACAAGCTCAAAATGTACTGGTATTGCTAGACTTGTGGTTACGTTTGGTCCCCACAAGGTCACAAATTCAACACATCACACATATTGTTTATAGATGAATGTGCATGCTGTAATATTACACCAGAATACAGCGTAAATAACATCAGTCGCTCCCTTTATAGATCTGTTTGTTCGCACTTATCTAATAGCTGAGCATAATGCAGACGGGTAGCGTCATTCACACACTGGTCTGAGCGCTTGACATGTTTATGAGTGTGTGTTTGGCAGTGATTATGTATGCTTACTGTACAGTATGTGCGGTAAGGAAATGCTTACTGTGCATAATGACAGGGCGGAAATGCAACTGTAAGACTGTCAGACTGCAGCTCACGCACATCTCAGACGGTATCTCTACTGGGTGGCTCGTTTGTCTGACGGTTGTACTAATGATAGTAACAATTACTATTAGCATAGAGCTTGCACTAAACATTACCTCTGTGCTGCAGACATGAATGATGAAGCATCGTAATCATATGTCTTGTTAAAGTGAGACGTGTTGTTAGTTTACTGAGTAGTAAGACTTCAGATTTTTGTCTGGCAGGCGCAACGATTTAGTCTGAATCTCAAAATTAAAGGGATAGTTGGGCAACATATTTGCTCTGTCATCATCTGCTCATCCTCCTGTTGATTTTCGTTGTTCACAAAGGAAGATATACTGAAGAATGCTATAGATAAGCAGCCATTGGCTTCAATAGTGTCCTTTGTTTTAACTATTGAGGTCAATAACGATGTTTCCGTCAATGTTTTTTTTACTTTTACTCCTCTACTTTCCTTCAACTTTCAGTCACTACTTTATTTTTCTTGTCTATGGGGATTAGAAATTCCAGTCCTGTGACTCCTGTCCAATCAAATCGCACACCTCAAGACATGTGCGCTTTCTAATTGCAGCAAACTGTTTGGAAGCATTAAAAGTGTCCAAGAAGACGTCCCAAATCTATACACGCTTTGACCCAGAGACTGTTTAGATGCATGTCACTGATGAGGAGATGACGGATATTTACTGCATGATGACCGAAATGACCATAAACACCCAGCAGATGCAAGACGTCAACATGACGTTAGAATGACGTTGTACCCCAGTGTCATGGAGACGTTGCATTTTGTTTGGAAATTAAAATCATGTTGACCTCAGAACTTAAGGTCAGGCTAACGTCCAACCTAAAACCCACCAAATATCATGGTCTAATGATGTCAGAGCTTGACGTTTGAGGACATTACCAGTATGACGTCAATCAGACGTTGGATTTTGGTTGCCATAACTGAGGAATAAATGTCAGTGTATGACATCAATATGATGTGGGTTTGGCGAGGCAGTGGTGCAGCAGGTAGTGCTGTTGCCTCACAGCAAGAAGGTCGCTGGGTCGCTGGTTCGAACCTCGGCTTAGTTGGTGTTCCTGTGTGGAGTTTGCATGTTCTCCCTGCCATCGCGTGGGTTTCCTCCGGGTGCTCCGGTTTCCCCCACAGTCCAAAGACATGCAGTACAGGTGAATTGGGTAGGCTAAATTGACCATAGTGTATGAGTGTGTGTGTGTGAATGTGAGTATGGATGTTTCCCAGAGATGGGAAGGGCATCCGCTGCGTAAAAACTTGCTGGATTAGTTGGCGGTTCATTCCGCTGTGGCAACCCCAGATTAATAAAGGGACTAAGCTGACAAGAAAACGAATGAATGAATGAATGATGTGGGTTTAAGATGTTGGCTCGACGTTGGATTTTGGTTACTTTCAAACACAACCTAAAGTTAAATTAATATTAACGTCATTTGACATCCTTATTGGACATCAAAATAATGTTGTCCTTAGACGCTGGCTAGACATTGAATTGTGGTCACCTGACATCACAACCTAAATCTAGCCTAATATTAATGTCTTATGACGTTGTGTGCCTGCTGGACAATAACTGATTTCACTATAGAATGTTACGAATACACACATCCACAAAATACATGTAAATGCATCAACTTTTCACAGCGTAATATTCAAATACTCTTGAGTACTTTAGAAAGGGCTACTTTTTACTCATACTTTGAGTAAATTTTAAAACAGATACTATTACTCTACTTAAGTGGTGGGAAGTTCGGATCATTTTACTGACTCGGATCTTTGAGTCTCGTTAATCAAGATGAACGAATCTTTTTTCGAGTCATTTTGTTCATTTGGTTCAATTTGCCAAAATATTATTAAAATGTTACGAATTGCTTCCAAACACATCTACAACTAGCCCAAAAGGTTGATTGCACAACAAATAAGTCAAAAATACAATACTATAAGAAGGAGAGAATAATAATTCAATGTTTACCTGCTCTTTTGTCTATGAAGGTATTGTTGTCTCTTTGCTCAGCTCACCTCTTCATGTCTTCAAATGTCAGGGGTTCATTCACGTTACACTGACAGTCACATATAATCTTAATCAATGCACAGTCTAAGCCAATAGGAGCCATGATCGTTTGTTCATCATGTAACAGAATGACTCAAACCTGAGGACTCGAGAGGTGAGCGGATCAATTCTTTTTCCGGCTCTAAATGCGTATGATTGGCCCGTGAGGAACAAGTGACTCAGACCCGATAGAGGACTCATAGGATGAACGGTTCAATTCTTTTTCCGGCTCTAAACGCATATGGTTGGCTTCTGCCAATGTGATGAAGACTTGAAATTAACGATACTACCTGCACAAATGTGCGCACGCGTGGATGAACGAATCACTCCCTGAGAGGACTCGTAGTTCCGGAGTCATATTGAAGATTCGTTCAAAATGAACGAATCGTTCATGAACGACCCATCACTGCTCTACTTACACTACATATTTAGTTAAGTAATGGTACTTTTACTTGAGTATGATTTTTCAGCACTCTCTCACCACTGGTATTATTATACTATTACTGAATAATTTCCAGCATATCCATAAAAAAGTCAGATGATTTAGTTTTAACAGATCATGTGATGATAAAAATATGTGTGATGAGACGACATTGATAGACAAACCAGTGGAGTGAGCAGACTGTAAAACATCCGAGATGTTTTGGTCATTTCCCTCAGCCAAAGTCTGTCATCACTGTCCTTTATCCCTCACACTCCATTTTTCTTGTCGTTATTGGCGTCAGCTTATCAGGAAGATGTTCTCTTTGACTCGGTGGATTGAAACCCACACCAACACGGGGAGAACATGCAAACTCCACACAGAAATGCCAACTGACCTAATTGCTTGAACCTTCTTGCTGTGAGGCAAACGTGCCACCCACTGCGCCACCGTGCAGCCTAATTTATCTTGTTTAGCGTTTAAAAGAAGAAGAAATTCATAAAAGTTTTGAAACACTCGAGTGAACAATGTGGTAATATTCAATTATTGGGTGAACAATCCCTTTAAGACAATGTAGTCCCCATGTAGCTTCATCAGATCTCTATTGTTGGGTTCACTAAGTAAGTTTTAATGTGATGCCTCCTATATTTATATCTCCATGATAAAAGTCGCCATGATATCAGCCACTGAAACGCCACACTGGTTGACCACTAGTGTGTTTTGTAGAGTAAATATAGGTTTAAATGCCACATACTGGCCTCGGGGAAACGTTCGAGCGCAGCGCTGAGCTCACAGCTGGACGAGCTTCAGCTCAAAGTCTGTATTTAAAACTTTTATTGACATCCAGCTATATATAAGCACTCACACATGACTGAAGCTCGGGACTCTCTCAGGTTGTGGTTCCCTTCAAGCCTGTGAATCTGTGTGCGTGTGTGTGTGCAACAGTAAAACGTGCTGCATTGAGGGACTGTTTGATGTTGTGTGTCTGCAGAGCGAGGCGGTGTGTGTATGTGAGAGCTCTTTGTCCTTTAGTCTTCTCTGAATTATGTCATGTTTGAGTCTCCCAGCAGTAGCGCTCAGAGGGGGGCAGACAGGCCCTTAATCGCCTTAAACCCCACCTCGCTCCTCGTCTTCATTCTTATCGCTCAACATGAGGAATGGGTGTGTGTGTGTGTGTGTGTGTGCGTTTCGCATGCTGAAAGACACCACAAACAGAAAGTTCACCCAATAATGAAAGTTCTGCCATCATCTACTCATCCTCGTGTTTCTTACTTCTGTTGAACACTAAGGAAGAAATACTGAAGAATGCTGAAGAAACACCCGTTGACTTTAATGGTATTTTTTTTAAAGATATTTTTTATTGATTTTCAGTTTTTCAAATGGGAAAGAACAACAATACAAACCCCAAAGCCATACCAATCCAACAGCGGGATAGCGCTCACATTAGCCAAGAATTAACTAAAATACAATTGTACATGTAGGTTTAAATACAAATACAATGAAATAATAATAATTGTAATAATAATAAAAATAAATAAAAAAAACTAATAAAAAATAATAATAATAATAATAATAATAATAATAATAACAATAAATAAATAAAAAACAAATAAAAAATTATAATAAAAAAAATTAAATAAATAAATAAATAAACATTAGTTCATTCATTCATTTTCTTGTCGGCTTAGTCCCTTTATTAATCCGGGGTCGCCACAGCGGCATGAACCACCAACTTATCCAGCAAGTTTTTATGCAGCGGATGCCCTTCCACCCGCAACCCATCTCTGGGAAACATTTACACACACACACACGCACACACACACACACTCATACACTACGGACAATTTAGCCTACCCAATTCACCTGTACCGCATGTCTTTGGACTGTGGGGGAAACCGGAGCACCCGGAGGAAACCCACGTGAAGGCAGGGAGAACATGCAAACTCCACACCATATTCATTCTGTCTCCTGGAAATTATTTCTGTTCAGTGACCAGACTTAAGTCTAAGCAAAGTCAGACTTTACTGTCCTAATTAAATCATTAAAAATCAAGGCATGCTCATATTTTATTTTGGTCAAATAAGCGTAATCTAAAGGCCTTTACCTTTCATATAAGCCACTTCTGATACCAATTGATCAACTAGAAGTCAAGTTAGTATTTGATGTTCCTAAAGCTTGGATAGGCGAATGTCTAGGTCCTAGCAACACTACAGCAATCACGCAGACCACCTTAGAAACCATCTTGCAGTGTCCTACAACTCTCAAGCCACCACCTACAAGTCTAACACAATGCTTTGGATAATACTGTGTTCATTTTGTCCGAACAAAGAGTAAATATAAACAAGGAGCCCTGTATATCAGATTCAGCTGAAATATAAGCTGCCGAAACCCACAATCCTCTGCTAAATAAACCCAAGGCTTAGCGCTCCGCTGGGTTTAGGTTACAGTGATCAAAGTGAACATGATCTCATACAAATGTCTTTATATTTTACCACCCACACACACACACACACATTGCCGTTTCCTTCTTACACCATTGCCTGGTTTCCTCTGAGATTATTAGAGATCCGATCTCTCAGTAGATTTTCAAGTTCAGCAGCACACGCCATGCTTTTGTTTGTTTGCATGTATATGGGTGCGTGTGTGAGTGTGTGTGTGCATAAGGTTGTAAAAGCTTGACAGCTGTTTTTTTACAGGGTGTATAACTAACACTTACTGTATGTGTGTGTGGGGAGGGGGATGGGTTCCAGGACAAACAAAAGTAGTTCCAGAAACATTTGTCTATACCAATATACACAATAAAAAGCCATGGTCCATGCTTTTATAATCCATGTGCTCAATCTGTGTCTGTCATTAAGTAATTACAATGAAATCGAAATGCTAAAGCCTCCACATCAGCTGCAATGAAAAACATTTGAGAGGTAGAGCAAATTCCTGCCAAACCTCAAATTACTTCAAAAATAGTTTTGGCACAATGGCGCCCCCCATGTGTGGCGCCACTATGCGCCGCATATACTGCATACCCCCTTTTTGCGCCACTGAGTGAACACAACCTGCATATGTTGCGAGTAACAGGTAGTACAGTTGTAAATAATATTCAGTTTGTGGCACAGGGTGATCGTTTGGGAGCCGTGCGCGAAGTATGAACAGCACTTAGCAGTCAAAATGAAACCAAAAGTGTGCACGTCATTTAAATGATCATATCGCATTTTAGAGTTATGATTACGACAAGCATTTGACATGTTTTTTCTTTCATAGCGAACCCACAGTTTTGCATGAAAATAAATGTTTACAGTGTCAGTATAAATACTCTAGCCTATATATTGTTGAATATAATCTGATAATGGCAAATGTCTGATTTTACCAGTGAATAAATTGGTCTAATATGACAGATTGCAAGCATATATCTCAAACATAATAATTCAACATCAGAATTATCATAAGTAGAATATAATTATTTATAGAAACCAGTAGACCTACACATAATATTATTATCAATGTTGTGCCATATGTTTGTTTTTCCCATACCTTTATTTTACACATACAGAATCGTGAGAAAATCTTTTATTTTAAGCAAAAAAATTGCGATTCTCATTTTAGCCAGAATCGCGCAGCTCTATTAACAGCCTCACAAAAACCTTGAGTAATATTCACATATGATTACGCTGAAACACAGACAGCTGCACCAACAACACTGTGTTTCTGAACTCTTAAAGGGACAGAGTAAAAAATGTGCTCAGACTGTGTTTGTTGGTGGCTGCTTTTCACTTTGTGTTTGTTTGGGTCGTGAAAGTGGGTCAGCCTGTGAGTTTTTGGCCTGCATGGGAATCAGCCAATCAGAGGCTGCCTCAGACAATCAACAGCCAATCATGTGGCTTTCCTCTGGAGCCCTGGATAATATAGATGGCTCCGTGTTGAGTGAGTAATGACGCCGATTATTCATAACTGGCATCTGAGAAGGAGACATGCGGTTTATCCCAGACAAAAAGCAAGTGTTGAGTTTCCCTCCAATCTCTTTATTTGGTTTTGTCATCAGAGAGCGATTACTTGTTGCTTTTGACTGCTTTCCCTGATGCAGTTTGATGTCAATGCTATGATATAATGTGTGCTGTAATTCAACCCTCCGGTTTGTCCTGTATGTGTATCACTTACGCTTCTGTAATCTGCCTATTGTGTTAAGCCTAGAGAGTGCTAAAATGGCAGTGCTACACTGGGCTGATTGTGTGTGCACACCTGTGCTAATGTGTGTGTAGTGGGTGCGTCTTGGATGCTCTTACAATGTTGCTTTAGTGAGTCTAAGGCCATTGAAACAGAGTGTGAAGGGGAAGAGCTTCAAAATTTACCCCTAAGAAATGGGATAGCACTACAACACCATCACACATCTTCATATGTCATTGCGATCTCTTACTTTATATGAGATCAGACGATGGCAACTGCTGTAGAGATTCCAGTTGCTTTATGTTTTGGTATTTCTCTTCAGGAAATCAGTGAAGGCAATGATAGCATGTTATCATAACAATATAATGTGGCAATAACCTCAAAACTGTACTGTGTATTTATACCGTAGCCATCCCTGCTGAAAAATCCAGCTTAAACCAGCCTAGGATGGTTGGCTGGTTTTAGCTGGTCGACCAGGCTGGTTTTAGAGGGGTTTTGGCCATTTCCAGGCTGGTCTCCAGCCATTTCCAGCCTGGTTTTAGCTGGTCAGGCTGGGAGATGACCAGCTAAAACCAGCTTGACCAGCCTAGCTAGGCTGGGAGCCCAGCCAAAACCAGCTATGTCCAGCTTAAACCAGGCTGGTCAAGCTGGTTTTAGATGGTTTTAGCTGGTCGCTTTCCAGCCTGACCAGCTAAGACCAGGCTGTAAAGGACTGGAAACCAGCCTGGAAGTGGCCAGAACCCCTCTAAAACCAGCCTGGTCGACAAGCTAAAACCAGCCAACCACACTGGGCTGATTTAAGCAGGATTTTTCAGTAGGGATATCATCTATGTAAACACAAGAAAACTACATTAACATTATAGCAGACACTGTAAAAAGCTCATTCCCAGCCACTAGACTTTTCTGGCAGGGGATTCCAGTGTCAGATGTGGAAGTATGTCGTGGGACTGCTATTCCGGAGTTATTATTAGGAATTATAGATCGCCAATTTTGGCGTTTTTTTTTATTGTAGTAAAAAAAAATGACATTAGAACATGAACGGCATTATGAATGTGTTAAAACATATGCTTGTTTGTTGTAAAAATTCTTAATAATGTCAAAAAAATACATAAGTTTGTGCATCTCCTGACTTGCGTATGCAGAAATTTTCGTACCCTTTGGTTTCAAGTGTGGTCCTTAAAAATCTCAGTTTCAAAGGGTATCTAGCCCTTCCCCTTGGCCCTACATCTTCAAGATTAGGGCCTACTCACCCTATGCCATCCGTACCGTGCCCAGGCCCGTTTACCAGATCGTTTGAGAAGTGTGAGTGCGCTGAATCCGGCTCAAGCACGGTTCACTTGGCCGGCCCTGGCCGGTTGGAAGAGGTGTGCCTGAGCGCAGTTCACTTGGGCTTTGGGTACGTTTGTAGTGTGAGTGCAAAACGCGCCAAAGCTCGAAACTGAAGACGAGATGTGACATTTAAGGGGCTGTTTCATATGGATTTATTAATCATTCTAATTGTTCAGTGAATGCAAACTGCCATAGATTATTAAAGACGAAAACTCCTCACAGCACGACAGCTGCACCATCAGCAGACCTCCTCATTCCTGAAGCACGAGGGCTTTATGATTGTTTATGAGCACCAAAAGTGGCGGATCTGTTCGGCGAAATATCTGACTGCGTGTCTCCGCATCCCTAAGGACTGTTTGGCGAAATATTTGACTGCATGTCACTGCATATCAAACCACTGACACGATATAACTAGAGAAATCTCCACTGTGCTGCTGAGTGAGAGAGCGCTTCGCACTGAACAGCGCAGCATCGATGACGTAACCGATATGGTGTGAGTGCGGGCCGTCGGGGGAGACGGGAGGGTGGACAAGCATGCTTTGGCCCGGTTCGAGGCAACTGTACCTAGTGTGAGTACGGCCTAAGGCCCAATCCCAATTCTACCCCTTAGCCCTGACCCCTTCACGTGAATGCGCAAAACGAGGGGTAGGGGTGTCCCAATTCTCTTTAGCTTGAAGGCGTCAGGCAGGGATGTCCAAACTCGGTCCTGGAGGACCGGTGTCCTGCAAAGTTTAGTTCCAACCCCAATCAGGTCCCTTATAGTAACTCCTGGGCCCCAAAACAGCGTGGGCTCTTAGAAACATCCTAATCCAACCTTACATTTCAGTTAATTACTTATAAAGCACAAATAAACGCAACAAAAGTTGACCACTGTGCTGTACAAAAAGACCGAAGGCAAGATTAATGTAAAACAACACATTTTAGAGCATAAAGTAATAAAATAAATTGAGCATTTTAATGCTTTAAAACAAGACTAAGAAGATGAGACTGAAATTTTAAACTCATATACAAAAGATGCAGAACGCAGAAATAAGGGAAGATGGACACATTTAAGGGACACATTGACATTTTGACTTTTTTATGAGCCATTGTGCTCATGCAGACCAAAAAAAAGTACCCACAATGTCAACATTTACTGGTATTGCTATACTTGTGGGGACATTTGGTCCACATAACATAAGGCGTGCATGCACACACACACACACACACACACACACAGACACACACACACAATCACACAGAGCTCTCTTTCATTTCACCCAGGGAGTAAAATGTCTCCATTACATGTTAATCTGCTCATTAAAGCCTCCTTCTTTCAGTGCTGGCCTTTCTCTGTCATGAAAGACTCTGAATGTATGCATGCATGCGTGTGTGTGTGTGTGTGTGTGTGTGTGTGTGTGTGTGTGTGTGTGTGTGTGTGTTCCCATGATAATTCACTTGGAGTGATGTGGTGAGTGTGTGTCAACTGGTGGGCTGCTGTTTCAGGTGTTTAATGGCACAACTAAATCACACCCAGAGCCAGAGACACATCCCAGCACTGCTCTAGCTGCGAAAGATGATGCAATTCAACTGAATAAACATATAAAGCGTGACATCTTATGAAGAGAATGGGGATGGTGCGGGTCATGCTAATTGCTACTACATTGCTAAGATGCTATGAGGTTTGCTAAGCAGGGTGGGAAAATTCTAGAGTGTTGTTTGATGTCCCAAGTCCAGCATCGAGTAACTCCCAATGACTCTCAATTACATCTGAGTAATTTACTAACAACCGCCAGAGCAGCCTTAGTAATCACCTAGCATCATAAAACAGCACATATAAGCGCAACAACTCACAGCTTAGAAATGTAAACTGTGTGTATTTCAGTCATCCTCGTGATAATCTGGTTTCTAGATACACATTTCTTTAACAACCTTCTAAATTACCTTGAGTAATTGCCTATGATTATATGATTATGCTTATGACTATGATTATAACACAGACAGATGCACCAACAACACCATGTCTCTGCACTCTTAAAGGGACAGTTCACCCAAAATTTTAAATGTACTTATTATTCACTCACCCTTAAGTGATTCTAAAGCTTAAGGAGTTTGTTTCTTCTGTTGAACACATAGGAAGATAGTTTGAAGAATGTTGGAAACTTGTAACTATTGACTTCCATAGTAGGAACAAGAAATGTTATGGAAGTCAATGGCTGTTTTTTTAATCATTCCTCAGTATATCTTACTTTGTGCTCAACAACGAAAAAAAGAAACTCAAACTAGAAACTAAACTTCATTGACGAACTTTGCTGTTGGTTTGAGAAAGCCAACGTGACTGTGCTAGGACTGGAAATGGCACTTAGGAAGCATAGCGGTTGCTAAGAAGTTGCTTAATAGCAACACTAGTGTACATGTTTGATCAAATGCTAATACTTAGTAGGCATTTCTAGCATATGTTATTGCTCTTAGATAATCATTAATAGCATGTAACTAATCGTTGTTAGCACTTGGCATATCATCGTTACCATTCATAGTTAACAGGTTGTCCTATTTGCTAGCATGAGTCAAACGAGCCAATACCCATGTCTCTACAATGTTCCAAAGACTGTAGAATACACAAGACATGTCACTTGTATCCTTTTGAATGAGGAAATGTGTAACTGTCAATATGGTGAATAAAGCCCCGCCTGCTTGTACAGGAGCCAATCATAGATCTCTATATTTTGAATAAAGCCCGCCTTCTAGTACAGGAGCCAATCATCGCTCCCTATATGATGAATAAAGCCCGCCTTCTAGTACAGGAGCCAATCATTGATCCCTATATGGTGAATAAAGCCCGCCTTCTAGTACAGGAGCCAATCATCGCTCCCTATATGATGAATAAAGCCCGTCTTCTAGTACAGGATCCAATCATTGATCCCTATATGATGAATAAAGCCCGTCTTCTAGTACAGGAGCCAGTCATAGATCTCTATATGTTGAATAAAGCCCGCCTTCTAGTACAGGAGCCAATCATCGGTCCCTATATCGTGAATAAAGCCCGTCTTCTAGTACAGGAGCCAATTATAGCTATAGATTGCCTCTGGGCTCGGACCAGACGTAGGTTTCTGCAAATTTTGTGTGATTTGGATGTTTAGGAATGAAACTAAAGAGACGGTTGTTGTTTAATTTTATTGCTGATTCCAAATATGAAATTCAATCGTTAGTTTGGCAAGCAGTTTTGAAGAATTTGATGTTTCCCCATTTAGACAGAATGCCCGGGCATACTGCTTAAGAGGTGTTTCAAAGATGGCCGCCAAGTGAAATGACTTGAGTTAAAGAGACTTTGAATGTTCTGATGTAGAGAGATTGCTGTTTTTAAATGGTTGCTAGGTTAGCCTGTTTTATTGCTATGGAGACAATTGACAGCTTAGTGATGATACATCAAAGCCTCTTGCCAATATAAGTGATATAAATTAACCACAATGTCTCTATGATGGTCAAAAACTGGACTTGGAGTTTACTATGTAAAAATGGCTTGCCATGCTTTATAGAAAATATAATGCTTAATAAGTCTGAAAATGATATAAGCAAAGATGGCTTGCCTAATAAGTAAAAATATGGACTTTTTGTAAAATGGCTTACCACATCAGTAAAAAAAATATGGATTTTTGTAAAAAATAGCTTGCCTAATTAATAAAAATATGGATTTTTTGTAAAAAAAAAAATGGCTTGCCATATCAGTAAAAAAATATGGACTTTTTGTAAAATGTCTTGCCTTGTCAGTATAAAAATATGGAGATTAAGTAAAAAATGGCTTGCCATATTTTGAGAAAGATAATGCTTAAAAATTATTTATTGAAAAAAAAAAAACTATTAGTCTGATAAACCTGAAAAGATATGGCAACAAAATCTAATGCAGGACACAGCTTTTGGCCAAATTTGGGGCTTGTATAATTTTTTTAAATGCCCAGATTATTAAAATACAATATTCAACATTTTTAATTCAAAACAATAAGTCTGATTGGCATGAGAAGACTTAGCTTAGATATAGCTTAAAGAAGATATAGCTCGAATGCAGAAAGCAAGTTTTGACTAAATTTGAGCCTTGTACTATGAACGGCCTAAGAAGAGATAAGTTTGATTTCGAAGACAGAGTACTATAACAGTACGTTGGCTTTCGCAAGCCAACATAAGTTTTGGTTAAATGGAGGACGATAGAATTTTTAGTTTTGGGTGACCTGTCACTTTAAAAATAGTGATCTTTTATTGGCATTGATGGTTATAAGAACTGTTTCACTGCACAAAATGATTCTTTATGAAGAAACAAACGTATTTAGGTCGTTAAACTTCTTTAGACTGACAAAAAAGCTTGAAGAAGTCTTCTCTGAATGTTTCTTTGAGGATCCCAAAATGGTTCTTCAACAGCATTGATGTGAAAACCCGCTGAGACTGAATGGTAAATGCTACATGTATCTAAACTGGTTAATTTCCAGCTTTCTCCTGTGTATAAGAGAGACAGACACAGAGAGGCCAGCATTGTTGTATGAAAGACAAGCCCAAAATGGTTTTGAGTGTATGGCGATTACAGCCCAGGAATGCTAGAGATCGCTGTGGGTTTCTCAGGATGTTTTTGTGTGAGATCCCCCTTGAGATGGAAGTCTGTGGGAATCAAATTTGTAATTGCAGTGGGAGGGTTTAGGGTTGTAATTTTTGTGTCTAAACAGTTTGAGTCCTTTTAAAAAAGAAAAGAAAATGCTTAAAAACTTTAATCAGATCAACCGTCTTCAGATTATCTCGTTTTAATGTTTAACAGAAGAAAGAAACTGATCAAAAAGTTGAACCACTTGAGAGTGAGTAAATGATCAGGCAATTGACAAAGCTTGATTGTCGATTATATAATTTAGATTTCTATATTTAAATACAATTTATTACATTTAGGCATTCAAACACATTTACAACAAGAATGGTATGTAAATGACTGATGATATCAGTGTGCATACCAATGAGCAGTGTAAAGTAATTGTAGATTATTAAGTGGTGTTTATACAAATTAGCCAAAACTGGAAAATAGTCATGTATTGTAGTGAGATCAGGTTGGTTGCACCCATCTGCTTGTCATCTGCTGATTTAAATGTTTCTAAGTGGAGTTTATTTATAAACTAATTTCGAGCAGATCACGTGCTTATGGTTGCCAGCATTATCCAATGTAGGATTCACCAATCAGACGATTCCTAAGCCACTATAAATACCCTGAGTTCCATATCACAGCCATCTTTGTTTTGAAGAATCCCCCCTTCCACCCTTACTCCTTCACCTTTCCTAGATGGGTGGCACGGTGGCCTAGTGGTTAGCACTGTTGCCTCACAGCAAGAACATCACTGGTTCTAGTCCTTACCAAGCCAGCCGATGTTTCTTAGCAGAGTTTGCATGTTTTCTCCGTGCTCACGTATGTTTCCCACTGGTCCCCTGGTTTCCTCCCACCTTGACTAATCCAAATTGGCACCATAGACATGCTCCTAGTTAGTAGTTATCTCCTAACAGCAATCACTATCTGTTCATAGCTACTACAGCAGGGGAGTTCTCCAGATCTACCTGAGCTCAAACTCCCCTATCGCCTTGCAAACAGGAGGGAGCCCCGAACTCAAGTATCTTATGAGCTTAGGACTCTCTCCCAGGACAGCGTGCCAAACACGCTTTATAATCCATCATCAGCTAAGTGTGAACTTTTAAAATGCAAGATGGATTCTGATTGGCTGTCACTGTTTTGATGCTTTGTTAAACATCATTTGGGAAAGAAAAAAATATTTAACATTAAATAAACCCAACACGTGTGGCATATCCCACTTTTATTCAGCAATGCGTAGTCCTGATGTCTAACCTCTTTGGTGTTTTTATCTTTCAGAAGATTATCCATTCTCCACTGATGTTCTGCCGCCGCTCCCGGAGGTCCCTGTTGGAGGGGCGGTGCTAAACCAGGTGTCTGGTCCAATCAGAAGCTCCGCCTTGAGATACTGCTCTTCGCGCAGCATGGACTCCACACACTGCAGCGACCGGCCTGTCAGCTATGGCTCAACGTCTTCATCCGCCTCGTCCCGTGACAGCCACTGCTCACTCGGGGGACGGCCGGTGTTAGGCTCCACCCCTGAGCGGGACCGTGATTCCGGAGCCATCCGACTGGAGCTGGTGCCTGCCCGACAGCTGGAGGAGGAGGAGGAGTCAGGGAGGAAGACACGCAAGCTTACCAATCAGGACGCAGAGATTCAGTCGCCGGAGGGACGTAAAGTCCAGTATGTGGACAGAGTGGTGGAGGAAATCCTGGAGACGGAAAAAACCTACGTCCAAGACCTTCGCAGTATAGTACAGGTGAGAAAGACACAGATGTTTACTCATCTAAAAAAATGACCAAAGAGGACATTTGTGCAAGCAGCTTTATAAAGTTCCGGTGATATTTAAAATATAAATGTATAGCTGTATTACTATTTTAGGCCTCTTTTACACTAATGCGTTTTAGTTTGAAAATGCAAAAGTTTTGCTACGGTTACGCCATCCGTCCTTACTACGCCGGAGTTTTCAAGCGCCGAAAACGGAGGCGGGGCTGCTGAGATTCGCTACCTGATTGGGGCTTACATGTCATTGCGTATCCTTTCCCTATTCGTCAAGCCCCTATCACATGACTATAACAAATGGCTTTAACGCTACCGGAAGACAGCAGACCAGCCTTCACTGTAAACAACAACATGGGCACAGAAATGGGAGGGTTGTTTGCACTATTGTCTGTTTTAGGTGCCATTGTGCGGTTATTCATTTGTTACGTTTAGTAACTCGACCTCGTCGTCTGTCCACAAAAATACCTCTCTTGCTTTCTTTCCATCGCGTTCATTGTTCAACCGGCGTTTGTTGACTAACAATAACCAAATGCCGAGCGAGACACATGCTTTCTGTTTATACTAGAACGCACATGCCCAGAGTGCTCTAATTGTCACGTGATATACGTTTTTAGTGGCGTAGTGTGGACGGAGATATATTCAGAAACGCTAGTGTGGATGCGGATCGTTTTCGATGTAAAACGTCGTTTTAAAACTAAAACGCACTAGTGTAAACGGGCCCTAAGTCTTAATGATGTTGATAAGTTAGTGTGCTCCAAAACAGTGACAAGGTTTGCGTATAGACATCCAAAGTTTGCAGTTTGTCCTTTCTGCCTTGACGATTTCATGCCTAATTTGAGGATGGTTAGGAGACCATGATGGACAGAGGCCAGTGGGCAGATTTGCTGGGGTTTAAACCTTACTCTTTTTCGAAGAACATCCTAGGATTTTTAACGAACGACAGAGAGTCAGGACCTTGGTTTAGTGTCTCATTCAAAAGACGGCCTTAACTGCGGAGTAGAGTCCCCATCAATATACTGGAATGTTAGCACCCACAGAAACTGCAGGATGAGCGCCCCCTGCTGGTCCTGCTAAAGTCTCATTCACACTACAAGAGACCCGCAGCGGCAAAGCGTAACACCACTTCAAACCGCAACCCAGCTTTCCCATGTGGTCTGTATGAATCCATCTCCTGCAGTGCAGGGGGTCTGAATGTTCCAAAACAGCATACCGTCACTCAGCCTTTTACAATTTCTTTTTGCTCTCAAATGCAAAACTAAAATGCCTGTTCTTTTATTTTGTTTGAAGTGTACTGGGGCCTTTGGTCACGTGGACTAATTAGGGATGTGCACCACCCTATTGGAATGGCTCTGTTAATTATTATTAGGGAACGAGCACCAGAATGGTTTTGAGGGTCTAAAAAACTCACAAAAGCACGGCCCAGAAGTGCCAAAAGTGTATGTTTGTTATAGGTTTGGGAAGTGGGCTTTGCAAAATGACTCGACAGCACCACTTATGCACATTTGACGGACGGCCCCCGAGCTACGATTCACGCACACATACAAAAATTGGCACACACGTCAAACATGCCAATAACTACAAAAAAAGTCTCTTGGAGCAAAATCTCAAACCTAACAGGAAGTCACATATTTTTAGCTTCATGTGCCGAAAAAGTGCGATTTTTGGCATTTTCAGGCGTTGTATTTTAACGAACTCCTTCTAGGGATTTTATCAATCAACACCAAAATTGGGTCATCTAAAGGCCTTGGCGATGTTAAATTGTGAAGACTGTCGCTGCGTCCAAAACTGCATACTTCCATACAATATAGTACGCTAAAATCAGTATGCACGCCGAGTAGTATTTCCGAATTCATAAAATTCGAAAAGTACCCGGATGACTTACTACTTCCGGCGAGATTCTGAAGTGCGCATCCCATGCACACTGCGCTATCACATGATGCCCCTCAAGAGAACTCATGAATGGGAGTGAAGCGACGCAACTAAGGCAGGTAGGTCACGTCACTGTGACAAAATGTCGGATGTAGTACGCCCGAATTCCATTCATACTTTTCTCATTCATACTGTATAGAATGCACTTTTCTAACAGCCGAGTAGTACGTTTAAATTTAAATGCAGTACCTACTGAGTAGTAGGCGATTTCGGACGCAGCCCTAGAGTGTTCGTCGAGAGCATATCCGTGGTGGACCTTTTTGACGATTCGCCATGAAACAGGCATGCATTGTCTTATCTGCCTAAAAATCCACACGTTTGTTAACATTCCTGACCTAAACACGTTTACATGCCAATATCCAGAGAAAGTTATAGCGCCACCTGCTGGCGATAGGAAATGACATGTTTTACACTGTAGCAAACTCCTCCCACAAATTTTATCATATAATCACTAAATTTGGGTGGTGTTATCTGAAAGCTCTAGTGATAATATATTGTGAAGATCTAGAGATTTTGTTCAAGAGCGTGTCCGTGGCGGCATGACAAACCTCAGTGTGTCACCATAGAAGAGGACGTACTTATAACTCAGTCACACATTGTCTGACCTGCCTGAAAATTCACTTGTTTGATAAGATTCCTCTCCTGAAGACATCTACATGCCAATATTGAGTCACAGTCGTAGCGCCACCTACTGACAGAAGGAAGTTTAGCTTATAACTCAATCACACAATGTTTGATCTCCCTGAAACTTCAGGTTCGATAAGATTCCTCTCCTGAATATGTCTACATGCTAATATTAAGTCACAGTCATAGCACAGTCATGCTGACAGAAGGAAGTTTGGCATTAAATTGTTGATTTTCTCATGTTTATTTTATATATCCGTTTAAAATATTATTGTCCGCTGTTCTCTGTCATCCTAAGGCCACCGGGCGGTGGTGAGCCCGGGTGCGAGGTCCCTTTCCTTGCTGCTTGCAGCTTTAATTTTATGTTTGTTTGTCTTTTTGGCCATTTTATTGCTCAGTAGCATGTGACCAACAAATGCCAGATTGCCTTATGTGTGCAATAGCAGCCCAGTGCTGTCGATTCATCAATGGCATGATGGTGAACAAATGATCCATGCATTAGCATTGTAGTAACTCCGCGAACAATCCATCAGGAATATTAATGGAAGTGTCCAGTCTAAGGGCTTCCCATGCTTGGGATCAAACCTTTTGTCCTCCACTGTTATCCCACCACTAAACCACGAGTGCTGGCGCTCTCAGAGAAGGAGACACGTCTGTGTGTTCCTTTGTGCGTGATTTATGTCGCTGTCAGATGTAAAGTGCACATGGTTGTGGTTTGACCGAGCGCAGAGATGAACGCTGAACTCTTCCTCTCACCTTTGCCCTGCTTTTCTCACTCTTCTGGAGAGTTTTAGGGGGTCCTCTATACACACACACATCCACAGCCCCTTCCCTGGGAGAATGATAGATGTTTGAGGAAAGAGAAAAGGAAAGCAGGCAGGATGGATGGAGAGGACAGATAAAGGAGAGGAAGGACAACTGTTCTGCTAACACACTACCCTATGTGCTAATGCTAAATGTGTTTGTTTAAGTGGTCTACAAGGACCTTAAATTGTACCTTGACATGTGACATGTCTGGATATATTAGTGAGCTCAAGGCTGCAAACAAGCCATATTTGCAAGAAGTGAATAATACATGTATTACCCATAATGCACTGTTAGTTTGTGGTGCTCGCTGTTTTTATAGCTGGTTACAAAGATGCTATATGTGTCGTTTAAAATGTTAATTTGATGTTGCAGTAACACTTTAGCTTAAATAACAATTTACATCATTTACTACAGGCCTAATACCTGTCTATGATATAAACCAACTCAAGGATTAACTAACTAACAATAAATAAGAAGCGAATTAGTGGTTTGTTTATCTAAAAGTCTTAGTTACTTAAAAACTATACTATTGAAGTCAGTGGTTAGCTTCAAACATTTTTGGAAACCAGTAAATGATGATATAATTTTTTTACCCTGCTGAAAAAATCCAGCTTAAACCAGCTTAGGTTGGTTGGCTGGTTTTAGCTGGTCGACCAGGCTAGTTTTAGAGGGGTTTTGGCCACTTCCAGGCTGGTTTACAGCCATTTCCAGCCTGGTTTTAACTGGACAGGCTGGGAGATGACCAGTTAAAACCAGCTTGACCAGCCTAGCCAGGCAGGGAGCCCAGCCAAAACCAGCTATGTCCAGCTTAAACCAGGATGGTCAAGCTGGTTTTAGATGGTTTTAGCTGGTCACTTTCCTAAGACCAGGCTGGAAATGGCTGGAAACCAGCCTGGAAGTGGCCAAAACCCCTCTAAAACCAAGCTGGTTGACCAGCTTAAACTGGCCAACCATCCTAGGCTGGTTTAAGCTGGATTTTTTAGCAGGGTAATTTTGGGGCAAATGATTCCTTTAATATTAATGAGATCAAACGATAAGCGTCAGAACCTTGCAGGACCACAATGAGCCTCCTGTGAACATCACAACTCAGAACGCATTTTCCTTTCCAATGCACTGTGGATTTTCTGTGCATTTTCAATGTAAACATGCACTTGATGGATGTGTGGGACTGCTAAAACAGGTAGAACTTTCAGTTTACATGCGCTCAGCCCTTGTGATTTATGTTGCGCTTTTATTCAAACCATTCTGATGCCTTGCATCTTCTTCTTTTAGAAGCAAAGATGCATTTGATGTGAAGGGCCACAAAACCCCCCTGATTTATACGTCTGCGTCAAGCACACGCGTATGCTTTGACGCAGTCTACCCATTGACGCATAGCCCTATGTCGTGGATGTCGGCGTCGATGACGTGCACCTCTCAAAAAATGTAACTACACGTCGCAACGACGCATAGCGTGAGCTCTGTGATTGGTCGGCTTGGTAGTGCTGACGAGTCTGGGCGGGACCGAGAGCCACGCAAGTGTCGTGAGCCTGATGGAGCGATTGTTTACAAGTGTGAAGTCCCGTGAAGGAGCTCCGGATGGAAAGTTTTGTTTTGTGTTTACCTCATAGTTAAAGTTGTTGCACTTCCGCCGGTTCCTGCCTCAAAATGAGCGAGTTTGAGCCACTTGTACATCCAGGAAGTGTTCAGAAAAAACAAAACACCAGCGAAGAAACTCGACACAGAGGAACATAGACATCTTACTGCCAACTAGCGTTTCGGAAGTGTTAATGCAGACCAACAGTGACAGCGCGCAGAAGTATAAATGCACAGCCACGCACGTTGCCGTGAGTTATTTTGGTCACTTGACGCAGAAGTATAAACCAGGCTTCAGCAGTGTGTTTTCAACCTTTTATATTAAAAAAAATAAGGAAAGTGGGCGAATCTAACTCTGTTTAGGTGGGAGTGTGTGGGAAGGGAAACAGGGAAGGTTTTTGCATAAAAATGGGAGTTTCAGCTTGTGCACAGAGGCAAAACAAACACAGACGCAGGGGACTGTTTACATGGACATCAGTAATCAAATTATTTACCAAATTATTAATTTGTCGAATTTAACTGCAGTTTGGCGTTTTCATTTTCATTCAGCAACATTTCCTGCATGCCCCCTGTGACAAACCAGATATTGGATGCGAGGAACTGCTGGAAGAGTGTAGTTTTAATGGAATGTTTGATACCGCACGGCGAATGAGAGACAAATAATTCAACTATATGTCAATTAACAGTCTTATACATTGTTTATATACTCCGCTATAAATATCCAGCCTGATCTCACGTGAAAACGTTCGTATTTTACGTTTTGCCAGTTTAGTAGCTAATTCGTACGAATTTGAGTTCAGTCGTACAAAATTGTACGATTTTAAAAAGGAGGCGTGGCACCTAACCCCACCCCTAAACCCAACTGTCATTGGGGGATGAGCAAATCGTACTAAATTGTATGAATTAGATCGTACGAATTCATACAAATTAGCCACTAAATCAAAGTTACGAATTGCCGATTGTGTTGAAATATCAGCTGCACAAATATGAGCAAGCAGAAAACTTTCACATGCTTGACTCAATTATTCAGCATAGACAGCTTTACTGATCATTAATCTTTATTCGCCTCTTTGCTTTCTTTAATATGTGGCACTGTCGTCTGTGCTTTAAGTGCGAGCGAGGTGTTGACACAGGGTGTGTTTTCTGCAGACACAGAATGGTTATTTTACACCGCCTGAGGCTGTTCAGGTATAGATGTGTATCAGAGTGAGAGAATCACTTATCTCGTCTGTCAACCCAATACAGACACATTCAGACGCAGAGCGGAGCAGAACTTACACACACACACATGCTGATGCTATATTTGTGTGTGAGAGAGGGAGTCAGCTGAGGGTCTTCTAAAGGTTAACATTAATTAATATAGCACTTTATACCATAGAGATTGAGTCAAAGCAGCTTTCTCGGATAAGCAGACAATAATAAAAAATCATGTATGAAAGTTTCTTCATTGTGAAACTAGTTCAGTACATTGGAGCCTGCTATAAAACAGCAGTGCATGGATGTATTACTACAGAAGCAGAGAATGAAAAGCTCTTTGTGCAGCTGAGAGGTGAAGTGTTTTATTTCTGCATCAGATGCAGCAGCAGACTGAACAGCAGTCTGTTTGTTTGCGCAAGCAGCACGCACTCAAACAGTGGTGTGTATTTACACAGGGTGATCAGTGCAATCTGAAACCGCTTTGCTGATGGAGGAATTCCTGATATTCACGCTTGCAGTGCACACATACAAATAATATAAATAATTAACATAATTCAAACCTAATTCAACTAAAAATAACCAACATGATAATGCTATTTGCAACCCTGGACTATACAAAGCATAATGGTCATTCAGTTTGGAAATTGAAATTAATACATAACATGAAAGCTGAATAAGTAAGCTTTTCATGCATGTTTGTTTTGTTAGAATAGGAAGATTCGACTATTTAAAAATCTGGAATGTGAGGGTGCAAAATAACCCAAATCGAAATATTAAGAAAATCGCTTTTAAAGTTGTTTAAGCTTTTAGCAATCAATATAACTGATCAAAAACTCAGTTTCACATATATTGAGAGTATGGAATTAAAACAAATATATGAAACATGATGTTTACTTTATGTTCTTACTCAATGATTATTCACATTAAAAAAATCTATTATTTTTACCCATACAATGTAATTTTGGCTATTGCCAGAATTATACCAGTGCAAGACTGTTTTTTTGGTCCAGGTTACATAAATACATATTAAAAATAAATATATAATATGCTAAATACAGTTGAAGTCAGCATTAATAGCCCCTCTATTAATTTCGGAAAAGGAAATGTTGTCAGGGATCCGAGAAAATCATTACATTCATCCTGTGATACTCCTCTCTCTCCTACTAGTATATTTTGCATATGGGTAAGGAAAATACCCTTATCTGATGTTCTTATGTGCATCAAAGTGCAGTTGTACTTTACATAAGTTGCAGACATAGCTGATCTACTGATGTGGAAATGCGAATGTCAGATGTGAGAGTTGAAGCTTGGCCTGTTTGTCCAAATACGGCAAACCCTGAGCCATGTCAAACACACGAGCGCTGATGAGATTATTCCTGCTTTTATCTGTGTTTCCACAGGATTACCTGGACTGCATCAGCAACCAGTCCCTTCTGCTGCTGGGAGATGAGGAGAGGAACTCTTTATTTGGAAATATCCGAGACATCTACCGATTTAACAGGTACACAGACACAAGACAACAGAAGGGTTAGATACATGTTTGACTGCAGGTAAAATAAACTCCACAGGGCAGCATGACACCAACAACTTTTAGATTTGCAAAAATGTAGACGGCTCCCTCTAGTGGATTTGTCATCTGAAACGCGCAATGAAATGTGCCAGGAGCAACGTATTTTACATTTTGCAAAATGTAGGTCCTTCCAACCAGCCATTGCTGCATTTCAAGTTTATTTTCACTGACAAAATCAGTAAAATTTTACAAGAAATTTGCTTTTTGGTCAATTATTTTGACTTTTAGAACAAAGACCCAACACTAAGGAAGATTTATAATTAATTTTATTTATTTATTACAGATTTCAGTAATAAGTTAAGTTAAATGCTGAACGATAAAATCGTGCTGACATAATTTGATTTAAAATAATATAGTAATTAATAACTATTGAACGAAATAGCCTTTGAATTTATTTTTAATTGCTAAATTTTCATTATTTAATTGTTTACAAATAGTGTAGTTTTTAATGCATTTATAAAGTATAACCCCTCAACCCTTTCACAAAAGTTTCTGACTCAAGAAAAGTCATTTTATGCAAAATATAAGTTTCTTATAACTCAAAATCTGACGTCTAGTCATCAGTAACTAATTAAGCCAAATTTACTTGCCTGTTGCTTAGAAACCCATTATTTAGTCTGGTGTGTATTACTTAATTATTACTTTATTTATTTATTTATTTATTTATTTAGGCTTGTTTATCATTTCTTTATTTAAAGGGCACCTATAATGACCCTTTTTACAATATGTAAAACAACTCTCTGATGCCCCTAGAGTGTGTGTGTGTGTGAACTTTTTAACTTAAAATACCCACAAATAATGTTTTATAACCCTTTGAAACTGCCCCCTTTAGGCTTTGATTCAAATTTTATGCCATTTTGGTGACTGTGGCTTTAAATTCAAATGAGATTGTGTTTTTTTCAAAAGAGGGTGGAGCTATAAACACTTATGTGTCAGCATAACTAATGTTGGACAGCTGCTTCTCACTCAGGGCTGTTTATGCTAATGAGGGGGAGATAGTTACTAGTGGGTGGGGCTTTCCCCCTTTGCTGACACGTACAAAGGGAGAAGGTCAATCAAAGTGTTTCTGCAGACTATATATATGTGATTATAAACAATTAACCTGATTATTTTTTACTGTTAGGGCTGGTTATATTCCACACAACTGTGTTTAAACCCTTTATAAAAGTGATTTTTGCATAACAGGTCCCTTTAAAGCCACATTTACAAGCATGGTACTTGCAAACATTATTTAGTCTGGTGTTTGTTACTTAATTATTAATTTATTTAATCATTTATTAGGCTTGTTTACAATTTGTTTATTTTTTGAACTACTTCTTAACACTTGCTAGACATTCTCACAGTTTAAAATTAAGCTTGCACGTTAATATTTATAAAAATAACTGGTAACACTTTACAATAAGGTTCATTAGTTAATGCAGTTACTAACATGAACTAATCATGAACAACACATGTACAGCATTTATTAATCATAATTGAACATTTACTAAAGCATTATTAACATCCAAGTCCATGCTTGTTAACATTAGTTAATGCACCATGAGTTAACGAACTAATAATGAACTACTGTATTTTCATTAACTAACGTTAACTAACATGAACAAATACAGCAGTAAATGTATTCTTCATTGTTTGTTCATGTTAGTAAATGCATTAATTAACATTAACTAATGAACCTTATTGTAAAGTGTGACCAAATAACTAAAGTAAGTACACGTGTAATACTCATTAGCTTTTCATTTCAACATTTTCCTTCACTTTTGGCCTTTTTTCACCCGCCAAAAAAAGGCAAAATTCCAAATACACGACAAACAGAGAAGCTGCCCTTTAAAGTCTGGTAAAGGAGGATCTTTGGCCTAAGTCTGATGTTTTTGCCATTTCTCTCTTTCCTCAGGTTCTTCTCTTATTTCAGACCACACACACACACACATAAACAGACGCACCAAACTGAGCCCACACACTCATGGTGTTACCTCATATGACTGCCACACATGCATTCACAACACTGTTCAATTCATGGAAGTGGGCCTACAGAGAACAGCACTGGAAGAGAGTGTGAACATTTCACAATGGTTCAGCCCTAACATCACTGTGACTAATTATGGCCAATCAATGTGTGTGTTTCAGTGAGCTGCTTCGTGACCTGGAGAAGTGCAACGCCAACCCAGTTGCCATCGCAAAGTGTTTTGTAGCCAAGGTAAACCTCTTTGTTTTTTTCTGTATCTTTATTTTTTTATGTTGTCCCGCAGCTGTATGCATCATTTACATTCTATTTCAAGAGTTCACACTTAGCTGATGATTTATAAAAGCTTGTTTGGCATGCTGTCCCGGGATAAAGCCCCGAGCTCAAGGGATCCTCGAGCCCAGTGCTTCCTCCCGTTGGCAGAGCGAGTGGGGAGCCTGAGCTCGGTGGATCTCAGAACTCCCCGACTGCGGTAGCTAAAGGAACAGAGGGGTTAGACAAATGCTTGATTGTTATACATGTTGAATGTCTTTGGATGGTGGGAGGAAACCGGAGAACCCGGGGAAAACCCACTCGGACACGGGGAGAACATACAAACTCCTCACAGAAACACCCACCGGCCCTAAGGGACCAGGGCCGGCAGTGTTCTTGCTGTGGGGCTCGCAGTGCTAACCACTGGGCCGCCGTGCCGCCCAATCAGAGGTAAAGGAGGAGAATAGGGGAGAGGGGGGGGGGTTCTTCCAAACGAAGATAAAATGAGCTGAAAACCGTGGTTATTTATAGTAGCTTAGGGCTCATGTGATTGGAAGATAGTGCTTAGCAAATACGGGACCGGCCGTGATAAATCAGAAGCACGTGATCTTCTCGAAATTAGTTTATGAATAAACTTCACTTATCCACCTAAACTTCAATTAAATATGTTTCCCCAAACTCTCTGATTACAGTTAGGGTGGGATCAGCCTGCCACTCAAAAAAAATCCACCAATAGCAGCAAACCACAACCATCCAAGCATCAGCCAATCAATTACCCATGGGCAAAATTAAGCCCCGCCCTACATTTGTTCACACAGATATAAATTACAAAATGGAAGAATATAGCAGCGTCGGTTTCATGCTGACAATAACTAGAGCTGCGTCCCAAATCGCATACTTATGCACTATTCTACGCCATTTTGTAGTATATATAGTGTAAGTTTCACACTGAAAACTCTAAAAATTATCAGTGCACTTTAATTACCCGGATGATGCACTCATTCAGCCGGTGAAATGAAGTGTGTAATGACGGACACTACTCGCACTCAACGACCGCAGGTGTGCTTACGTAGCGGAAGGGGCGGAGCTATCGGACGCACATGTTGGATATCTTTATTTATTTTGGATGGTGAAAACAAAATTGTCCTACAAGAGTGATTATAGCGCCTCCCGATGGTGAATGCTGCAATACTCACGGCAGGTATCATTTGATAATTTGGTCGTTTATTTCACTGATTTGGCGACCGACAAACATCATCAGGGAAACGGTTTGAATTTCCGCTTAATAAAAAAACATTAGTGTGCCATTTGGGACGCCACTATATACATATACTATCCTGTTAAGAGTGTAAGTGCATAAGTACATAGTGCATGAGTGCATAGTGTATAGTGTACCATTTGGGACGCAGTTCCTGTTTTCCTCCATCTACTTTTTAATGCGCAGTTTGGA
Organism: Danio rerio; assembly: GCF_052040795.2. Lineage (NCBI taxonomy): Eukaryota > Metazoa > Chordata > Actinopteri > Cypriniformes > Danionidae > Danio > Danio rerio. The sequence continues at coordinate 2,475,131 of NC_141043.1, forward strand.
CTGTCTCTTAAAAAAAGCTTAATAGAAACTCTATTTAATTAGAGAAACTCCATATAAAATGCACATTAAAAAAGCATACACGCACAACTGTGCAGGACAAACTTGTATCTGATAAGAAAAAAATCAATATACGCTCATTCTGAAAAATGTAATGTAGCCAGACGCATGTCTTTAAAACGAATGCTACAGAGCGGTGTGATGCTGTTCTCTTCTGCGCTTACTAGCTGACCCCTTACTTCCGTATGAGCGGCTTTCTCGCCATTACCAGTTTGTCCCAACCCAAGCTCAATATGAAACCGTAGCCCCGTGGACGTTTCTGGAGACCACAATTTACGTGGCCGGAGGCACGCATGGCTGCATTTAATGTTTTCAAGCAAACGCTACAGGGTGGTGTGAAGTTGCTTCTCTTTGCGCTTGCCGGCTGACAGCTCACCTCCATGTGGAGGGCTTTCCCACCGCAACCAGTTTGTCCGGTTAGCTCATCGTGAATTATTATTAACTATGTGTATATGTCTTTTTAAACACGCACCAAAGCCAAGACTTTCGATTAATTTGGGAAACAGCATCTGTTTATCACTATGGAGCCTATCAGCTGACAGTCACGCACCGCTAGATGGCTGTTTTGAGGATTGCATAGGAGGGGCGACGGCACCTGTAATGAAAAGGAAGGGAAAATCTCGCCGTTTTTATATTTATTTCAAACTATTTTCATGCCGGCGAGACAGTGGCGCAGTAGGTAGTGCTGTCGCCTCACAGCAAGAAGGTCGCTGGGTCGCTGGTTCGAACCTCGGCTCATTTGGCGTTTCTGTGTGGAGTTTGCATGTTCTCCCTGCCTTTGCGTGGGTTTTCTCCGGGTGCTCCGGTTTCCCCCACAGTCCAAAGACATGCGGTACAGGTGAATTGGGTAGGCTAAATTGTCCCTAGTGTATGAGTGTATGTGTGAATGTATGTGTGGATGTTTCCCAGAGATGGGTTGCGGCTGGAAAGGCATCCGCTGCGTAAAAACTTGTTCATTCTGCTGTGACGACCCCGGATTAATAAAGGGACTAAGCCGACAAGAAAATGAATGAATGAATGTTTTCATGCCTAAACAAAGCGAAAGCACAGAACAGACTCACATTTAAGAGCAAGGGGCGGCCCCTGGTGGTTCGGCAGTATGGCTTGCGTATAGGGAGGATCGGCTCTTTAACGTTTATTTGCCACCCTTCAGACTCAAAATACGGGAAAATATGGGATTATAGCGGGATAGAATTGTAAAATACAGTAGAATCTTGGGAAAAACGGGAAGGTTGACAGGCAAGGATTGGATGGAAATGGAGTTTTATTTGCAAATGTTTGATGTGAGATTCCAGTTTTGCCTATTAGTTTAATTTGCATCTTTAGAGGGAAACACATCCATTGAATGATTCAACCCACAAAACCGAACCCCTCAGCTCATTAAAAACCAGATTTATTTCACATTTTGTTTTCTTCCTTAATAAACGAATGGAGAAACCGAGTATACTCACGTTCAAAACGATCCCCTAAACGACCATTCCTATTCTAAAACACTGTTGTGTCTGTTATGTGTTATAATTAGTTTCCTACTTCGAGTGTGTCTATTCACTAGGATAATGACACACACACACACATTCACACACTCGTGTAAGTGTTGCAGCTTGTTTATAGCTGTAATTAACAGCTGCTGGAATGCAGCTGGTTTGCGAGGCTTTCTGTCCTGCGGTTTTGTGTGATAATTGCTTTGTTTGTTGGAGTTTTTGTTGTGCTAATGTGCTGTTAGCAGGGGGCTGATGATTTACACAGCACTAAAGCCTGTGGCTTACAACAATATAACATATAAACCCTCACTCCAGCCTAATCCTGAGCTGAAACCGGCCTTATTATAGTTATCAGTGGTTATGCTCTTATTTGAGCTTTTACTTGTGTGTCTTTTTCTTTGGTTTGGCTCTCGATGTATCAAACAAGGTGTGTGTTAGTCAAATAAATACACTGCAGATAAAGTGTGTGATATTCTGACTGATTTGAACAGGTAACACTTTAAAAGAATGGTCTATTGGTTAATGTGTTTATTATCCTGGAAATATAATTGACAACACATCTATTACAGCATTTATTTATTCAACTTTGTTGATGTTAGGATGGAAATAAGTTGTTAACCAGAAACTTTTCTTAGGGGTGGCCATAAGAGGCCACACCAACTCTTGGGGTGGCACACAAAAAATTATGTATTCAGTGTTATATTCTGTATGAATTCAGTATTATACAATATATATATATATATATATATATATATATATATATATATATATATATATATATATATATATATATTTTTTTTTTTTTTTTTTTTTTTTTTACAATATATATATATTATTTTTTTCTGTTAAATGTAATAATGTGGATTTAATTCATTTAATTAATTGCTCTTCAAATATAGCAATTTATTCCTTGAAATAATTCAGCAAGTACATGCGCAAACCGAAAAACACTTTACATATATATATATATATATATATATATATATATATATATATATATATATATATATATATATATATATATATATATATATATATATATATATATATATACTTTATATATAAACTTTGCAACTATTTCTCCACATACTTTTATTGTACAGCATACAGTATACAGTACCATGTCTAAAATTAATGAAGATTAATAAGTTAATTAATAAAACAAAAACAAACTGAACAAAAGACATTACACACACAGTCACTATACAGACACTAATAATATCATTTATCCATATCTTTTATTGAGCCACAATATTACTAATGCAGCTTCTTCTATTGATGTAAGTTAAATATTAAAATGCCGTTGATGTCTATTGAAGGTGTATACGTGCTGTCAACCCCCTCCCCCCATAAACTATCAAAGACGCCATCTGAGAGAATCGCCAATGTGTCGCCGATGCCTGTGAGATATTTGGCGTGCTGAATATCTGGAGCTGTCGGCGATTCAAATCACGCCGTGTGAAATGAGGTTTGACTGAAAATAACATCGGCGATCGCCTACAGCCAATGAGAGAGCAGCATTTACTTGCGTGTGTACCTGCAGGTCAGCGGGAGGCTGGGGGAGAAGTTAAAAGCGCTCATTTTCGGTTTATTTAGACCCAAGAAATGGAGGAAAAACTAGTGGAGGTTTGACAGGAGCAGCCGTGTCTGTTGGACGTTTCATACAGAAAGCTGAAAAAGAAAGTTGAGGAGAAATAGCTCATTCACTTCTAACCCAGGAGAGCAAATATGTACATGTTCTACCCCGTTAAAGGCTTCAGTCTCGCTATGTAGTTAATAATACAATATAAACTACGTGTTTTTGGATGTGAGACGTAGTTTGGACGAAGTTGTCAGCAATTCCTTCATGCAATGTGAAATCCCCTGTCGCCGATCCATCTTGCAGTGTAAACAAAGCAGCGACAAAACGCTAGCCCAGATAGTCATGCAGGGTGAAAGCATCTGTGACACGGCTACTTTGAAAATCCTGCAGTCTGAACTCGACATAACATGAACTTTTGGACTTTTATTTTATAGTGTCACCCATGAAAATAAACAACAACAATCCAAACATGACAAAACACTGTCCTCAAAGGAAACATAATGCATTAAACACAATGTGGTAAAGGTATTAATTGTAGAAAATATATTATCTTTGAAGATTTTAAGTATAAAAGAATTTCAAAGTATAAATCAATAGAAAACCCTCATAAATCAGGATGTTTTAAGATTTTCAGTTTTTATTATATTTTTACTTATAGTTTCATTAATTTTGTGGGGTTTTTTGTCATTTTTATTTTACTTTTTTATATTTTGATTTTGTTTTTTAAGTTTTAGTTTTATTAACATAAGTTATTTAAGTTCATCATAATGCAATTTACTCATTCATTTAAGTTAATCATGCTTTATCAATTGACAAATATTGTGTTTTATTGCATTATGCCTTCTTGTGAAAAAAAATATCCAAAGTTTATAGTATTAGCTTATACTGATTTACACCCCCCACCCCCCCAAAAAAATCCTAAACTAATTGGTTTTGCTCAAGAAAATTAATGTAAATCAGCTAATTTAATTTAATTACATTTAATTTAAAGCTAATTTAATTTAATTTTAATTATTTTAAATTTGTAATTAATTTTTTAATGAATTATTTTAATATTAATTAATACATTTATTAATTAATTTAAATCAGCTAAATAGCTAAACAGAACTGAATTTAATTTGAAAACAGGTCTACATAACAAAGTCTTACCCGCAGCATGTTCCCTCTTTACAGTGTAAAACGTTATATCTGTGTGTGTGTGTGTGTGTGTGTGTGTGTGTGTGCGCGCATTAGTCAGTGCTCTCAAAAAGTTAGTCATCATTAACAAACACTCCTAGAAAAGTGTGTGTGTGTGTGTGTGTGTGTGTGTGTGTGTGTGTGTGTGTGTGTGTGTGTGTGTGTGTGATAGTTTAGACATTACTCAGCTAGTTCTGTGGTATTGGTGTCACAAAGGAGCTTCAGGATTCCAGTAAAAGTGAGGAGTTTTATTACATCTGATTCCTATCAAAGCTGCTCTGAGAAAACTGCCTTCCTTTCTCTCTTGTGTGTTAAAGACAAACGCTGACTCAGTTTACTTCTCTGAGAACAGTCGAGCCATCCTCCACCTGCTGTTTGCTGCTCTTTGGTTCAGACCCAAGGAAATTACACAACCTTTTAAAACAAACGTTTGCTCAGTACATGCATCCTGTCCTGTACTGTCATCTGACCAATCAAAGTAAAGTACTGTCATCTGACCAATCAGAGCAGAGTACCATCATCTGACCAATCAGAGCAGAGTATCATCATCTGACCAATCAGAGCATAGTAGAGTCATCTGACTATTTAAAGCAGATTCATCTGATCAATCAGTGTAGATTACCATCATCCGACCAATCAGAACAGAGAACCGCCATATGACCAATCAAAGTAGAGTACTGTCATCTGACCAATCAGAACAGAGAACCGCCATATGACCAATCAAAGTAGAGCACTGTCATCTGACCAATCAGAGCAGAGTACCATCATCTGACCAATCAGAGCAGAGTATGGTCATCTGACCGATCAGGGCAGAGTATTGTCATCTGACTAACCGGAGTATAGTACCCTCATCTGACCAATAAAAGGAGAATAGAGTCATCTGACCAATCAAAACATATTAATATGACCAATCAATGTAGAATATCATCATCTGACCAATCAAGGCAGTATACTGCCATATATCAGTATCACAGTATCGTCATCTGGCCAATCAGCAGAGAATATAGTCATCTGACCAATCAGAGCAGAGTATTTTCATCTGGCCAATGAATAGAATACAGTCATCTGACCAATCAAAGCAAATAAATTTAAACACACAGAATAGAGTATTGTTACCTGGCCAATTAGAGTAGAGCAGAGTCATCTGACCAGTGAAAACATATTCTTCTGACCAATCAGTACCACCATCTAACCAATCACAGTAGAGCACTGTAATCTTACCAATCAGAGCAGAGTATTGCCATCTGACCAATAAGAGTATAGTATAGTCCTTTGACCAATCAAAGCAGAGTACTGTCACCTGACCAATTAGTGCACAGCACTGTCATCTGACCAATAAGAGCAGAGTACCATTATCATACCTATAAGTGCAGAGTACTACCATCTGACCAATCAGAGCAGTGTGCCACCATCTGACCAACCAGAGTCATCTGACCAATCACAGTAGAGTGCTGTCCCTGACCTATAAGAGCAGAGTACGATCATCTGACCAATAAGAGCAGAATAGGGTCATTTGACCAACCAGAACAGAGTACAGCCATCTGACCAATCAGAGCAGATCAGACTCTTAAAAAGGCGTGGTTAAGAAAGACTAGATCCTAGAAATAAGCATTTCAGACACGGAGTGGTCAGAGAAACGTGCTGAACCTGCCGTGTGTATTATGAAACTGAACAGAAAGTGTGTGTAAGAAACTCTCTAATCAACACTGGGAAGCTAATTTAGCATAATTGACCTCTGTAATATCGCTATAGAGATGCTCATGTGCTAAATGCTAGCCCGCTTCTCTCACTCCAGTATTTTTGCACATGATACTTCAGAAGACAGCTTTAGCATTATCAAACCATAAGTGCACATCTGGTTGCGGTTCCAGATGTTTGAAAAGAGCAGCGAATATACTGCCCTTCAATTTAGACGAGAACCTACCACTGCACTTATGTGTGTGTGTTTGTGTGCGTGTGTGTGTGTGTGTGTGTGTGTGTGTGTGTGTGTTTGGGTCACGACAAGGACACACTAATATGGCTACCTGTGTGTTTGTGTGTGTGTGTGTGGATAGAGAGAGGGCAGATGTGAAAGCCAGCGGGGGCGGCCGAGTGAAGGGATATTAGAGGAAGAGGATAAATGGCTCTTTGATAGTCAGACTCTCTGTACTTTTCCAAGAGCTTTGATGTTCATATAGGCGGAATGAGAGAGCAAAAGACTCCAGATGAAGGAGGAGAAGAGAGAGAGATTTAATCAGAGCACGCTCACATCTACCATTACAGTAAACACAACATCAGGACTCCTATTACAGACACTGCACCCGCTGTGTGTGTGTGTTTGTGTGTGTGTGCGCGGGTGTATTCCTTACATTGTAATATAGCAAGTATTCACAAGCACAGCAATGCCAATAAATGTTGACCTCATGGGGATGTTTTATTTTTGGTCCCCATGAGGAAAACGGCTCATAAATCACATGTAATGAACTATTTTGAAAATGTAAGGATGCAGATTGTTCCCTGTGAGGGTTGGGCTGTGACTGCACAGTATAAAGATTATTACGTCTTTTGAAGTCCCCATAAAGATAGCTGTACAAGTGTATGTGTGTGACATTACCTTTGTGGAAAAAGGAAATACACATCCAGGTTATTTTAGTAAATGACGACTAAAGGGGCATCACGGCAGTGCAGTGGGAAGGGCCGGAGCAAGCTGAACTGCCGCCGCCCTCAATCCGAAGTGAAAACGAATGTGACTGGTTAACAAAGTGAGGACAGGGTGGGTTCGCTGATTTAACTGAGGACCCGGGTGGTGAGGGAGGTGTTGCGGGCGCTGCCCTCTCTATTCTGCCGCCCTAGGTGCGGATATATCTGCTTTCTGTGTGGAGTCTGCATGTTCTCCTCGTGTTCGCATAAGTTTTCTCCTGGTGCGCCGGTTTCCCTCCAAAGACATGTGGTACAGGTGAATTGGGTAGGCTAAATTGTTCATAGTGTATGTGTGTAAATGAGTATATGAGGATGTCTTCCGGTGAATGGTTGCACCTGGAAGGGCAACCGCTGCATAAAACATGTGCTGGTTGATTCCGCTGTGGCGACCCCTGATTGACAATGTGACTAAGCCGAAAAGAAAGCCTGTGGCTCGTTGGCGCAATAGCCTAGTGGTAAGTGCATTGACATATGGTCCTGTAGCACTTCAGGGCGTCACGAGTTCGAATCCCGGCTTGAGGACATTTCCCGTCCCTAATCCCTCTCTGTCCCACTCTGCTTCCTGTCTGGAATACTGTCCTATTCACTTAATAAAGGCAAAAAGGCCAAAAATAAATCTAAAAAAAAAAAAAAAAGTTATCTGTCGCTCAAGTTACGGCATTTTGTATTTTGCTTGTACTGTGGCTCTGAAAACACCTCCTAAAGCGCTCTTTTGTTTTTGGATGCAAAAATGTTTGATTTTTTTTTTTTATGACAGATGAAAGTTTTGGAGGCAGTGTGTCTATACTATTTACACAATGTGAGGTCGAATTTATTTTTTAGTATGCGTAAATTATGGATGAAAATTTTGGATTCAGTGTGCAATAACTTTAAGACTGAAACTATTGATCGAAAACATTTTTGCGAACCAAAAAAAATCACAATAAATTAAAAACTGAAACTAAATAAAATAAACAAACTGACAAATGTGTTCTGTCTTTCCTTCATTTGCCAAAAAACAAAAAAAAGTCAACTTGGCATGTTTAAATACAAACATGATCTTTAACATGACGATATTAAGAATTTCTCTTTTTTTTCCTTAAATTCTCTTAAAGTAATTATTTTCTCTTAATCTCCCTTAAAGTAACATTTATATTCAATCATTTAGCACTCTTTTTTTACCATAAACCATTTGTGTGGTTTATGGTTCAGTGTTTGTTCATTGTTTGCTTAACTATTATTTTATTTTTATTACTAAGAGGTTTGCACAAGTGTTATTGTAAGCTGTGCAAACACTAAACTTTGCTGTGGTTGACACCTGGACGTGTTCTGTCAACTCGGTAAAATCCAGCAGTACTAAAACTGAAAACTAAATAGAAATATGTTCACACAATAAAAACAAAACTACAACTCCCAAAACCATTAACTGAATCACCTAAAGCTGCGGTCACATTAGAGTTTGTGTGTGCGATATTCTGTCGATGGCGCTGCGAAAAGGGGCGGGATTAAACAAGCTTATTAGACATTTTAAAAAGCGAGCGATTTGCTCCATGTTTTAAATTTCTGTCCAGAGAGGTCATGTTTTAATCCTCGATTGGTCTCACGCAGTCAAGTGATGCGATTTCGCAGGTCAGAGTTCACCAAGCTTGAACTTTGCACCGCAGCAACCTGAATGGAAGTCTATGGGAGGGAAAGCCCAGTGTGACCGCAGCTTAAAATTAAACTGAAGTCTAATAACTGGTATTGCTCAGGCAGTCGATAAAATCCAGACCCAATAAATCAAGAGCCAAAACAAACCCCTGTACATTTGATTTCTTAGGTAATAGCTAATCAGCACACCTTTGTTAAACGATGATATTTATCCAGTCATTTTCACAGCAGGGACCTTTGGCTGACCTCCACACAAACGCATGTCGTCATCTGAGTAACTAACCCAATTTCCTAATTGTTTTTTTTAGAGCGAAGACTTCCACATTTACACGCAGTACTGCACGAACTATCCAAGGTAAGAAATACTTCCTGTGGTTTGTGGTAGTAGTTCATGGCTGTGGTTTGTGTGTCACCATCTGTCTCTCAGTGTCAGACTTCAATCGCAATGGCTGCCTCAGATGCCTGTGTGTATGTGTGTATGTGTGTGTGTGGGGAATGTGAGACTTGTGAGAGTGTGTGCTCATATTTTACTGTATAATGTATGTATGTGAATCTGTGTAACACTATTGGAGCCTGCCAGTCTGATTCTATATGTACCCCCCATGAGGGAAACCCCCTGTCTTAATGTCTCTCTCCCTCTCTCTATCAGCTGTCCACTCTGCCCCTCTGTTATTACATTTGAAAGTGCACCAAGTAACCCTTTGCACATCAGTGAAGTGCTACTGTTAAAGAAATGTGTAGTACATTCAACAAACATTTTAAGAATGTCAAACAAATGTAAAGGAGGTATACAGTTATGGAGGCAACAAATTGGTGCCGTGACCCGGATGAGAGTGAAGTTTAGGGGGAATGAGTGTGTCCATCCAGTGGGAGCTGTGTAAATAGACTTCACTACTTGGAATAAAGACAACCCAAGCTCATTCTGGAAACGTAGCCCCGCGGACGTTTCTGGAGACCGCAATATACGTGGCCAGAGGTACGTACGGCCGCGGTTAATTTTTTTCCGAGCGAACGCTACGGGGAAGTGTGGCGCCGCTTCGCCCCTGCTCTTCGCGCTCGCCGGCCGATGGCTCGCCTCCAAGTGGAGGGCTTTCCCGATGCAACCAGTTTGTCCGCTTAGCTCACAGCGTTGCGTCGGCGGAGCGGAGGCCCCGGAGGAGGAGGAGCCGGCCACGGGGATGACGACCAGGACCGAGTCCGGGGAACAGCGGTTCCAGAAATCAGGTAAGATGAAAAACAGAATCCGAAAAATAAGAGCGAGAATACGGCGGGATCCGAAAACGCGGTCGACATCGAAGACGAGGGCTTTTGCTTTTTTTTTTTTTTCTGGACGGCTTTTGCAAACCGTCGCTCGGGTTTAGGGAAGGAGGAGGAAGAGGAGGGGCTCCCGAGAGGCGCCCGAGACACGAAAAAGCGCGCACAGCGGCCTCTCGCGGATCCGCGAAAACGAAAAACGTTGGAATACGTACCTCCCGGGACATATCTCGCGGTCCGCAGAAACTGTATGTGTGTGTGTGAGCGTGAGAAAACAAAAAACGTTGAAATACGTACCTCCCGGGACGTATCTCGCGGTCCGCAGAAACGTCCGCGGGGCTACGTTTCCACAATGATCCCGGGTTGAATAAAGAGACACATTTGAGTCTGAATTCCACCTTAGGCAGGGAAAGTAGAATCAGAGAGATATATGGTCCTGTTTCTAAACTCCCCCATGAAACTTGCAGCAAACTTTTGTAAATGTGAAAAACCCTATTAAGTGGGATTTTAAACTACGAGGACACAGGGCACGTCCTCATAAACCACCTCAACATTGTAATACCTCAATTGTAAGTGGCTTTGGACAGTGTAACTGCAATACCTAGATCATACTCATGTCATTACTCAAATTTGCGTCCTCATAAATCACACAAACAAGCACACACAGGCTCACACACACTCTAATCCAGCACGTGCTGTCCAATTTTTGATGTCAGGCAAAATGAAAAGTGACATGACTGGTAATAGTTTCATCAGATGCTGTGTGTGTTTGTGTGTGTGTGTGTGTGTGTGTGTGTGTGTGTGTGTGCGTGCGTGCGTGCGTGCGTGCGTGCGTGCGTGTGTGCGTGCGTGCGTGCGTGCGTGTTTGTGTGTGTGTGTGTGAAGGGATTGTTGTCTGGGCCAGGGAGACCCTTTCTCCACACCCTCACACAGCTGTTGACCCTAACCAAGGTCATATGGCACGCTCACACACACATACAGTAACACTCCTGAAAGCAATAGCTGTATCTCAGTGATACTCAGCTCATATTTCCCATTGGGACAATGTGGAGTCTGTGCGCAGGACGCTGGAATGCCGACACACACATGCATGCACACATACACACATCTCTCCGTCGCAGTGTTTTGCGAGGCGTGGCGGCAGATCCAATAAACTGTCAAATCTGTGTTTTAACAGAAGGGCCTGACCTTACTCTGTCAACCATGCTTTTGTTATGTGTGTGTGTGTGTGTCTGTGTGTTTATGTACGCAATACTGTACATTGGGCCTAAAAATAGTTTGTATGCATAAATTACCCCTTCTTTTATAGAGTACACACTTTTTGAGCAATGCTTCACCTGTTTGTCCTTACAATTAAAATCCGTGGTGAACTCTAGATACTCTTTAGGTGAACTTTAGGTGGCTTCAGGTACTGTTATACTTCACAAGTGAACAATTAAGCCATGCAAATTAATCCTCAATCAAAACCAGAGCATTTGCATCTGTGGTTTGAGGGGCGGTGCTTCTCTGATGATGTCAGTTTGACGCTTAAACCACAGCATTCTTAGCCACGCCCCTCTTACCATTAGTTTGCTATGAGTAAATGATGCACAGAAGGAAAGCTCCGCCCCCTCTTACTCAGTATGAGTTTGAAGTAATGACCCGTTTCCACTGAGTGGTATAGTACAGCCTGATCTCACGAGAAAACGTAAGTATTTTACGTTTTGCCAGTTTAGTGGCTAATTCGTACGAATTCGTACGAGTTCAGTCGTACGAAATGGTACGATTTTAAAAAGGAGGCGTGGCACCTGACCCCACCCCTAACCCCAACCGTCATTGGGGGATGAGCAAATCGTACTAAATTGTACGAATTAGATCGTACGAATTCATATGAATTAGCCACTAAATGAAAAAGTTACGAATTGCCGTGAGATTGTGTTGTATAGTACGGTACGGGTTGGTACGGGTCACCTTTATCAGGCTTGCGTTTTTGGTGGGCATGGTGCACGGCAGAAAGTTTCAATCGACGTCATTCTCGCTCTCGATGTCAAAGTAAAGCTGTACAGGTCGTTCACATATCATATGAGAAGCTCTTCTTAGAAAACCGATGCTTCATACACTTAAATACTTGTGTATAAATGTTCATTACTAACTTTTCAATGAACAGGATTTGATTATAACTGCAGATCAATGATAGTGTGAAATACCCTAATGTAACGTCTGCCATTATATAAATTAAATAAATAAATAAATAAATGCAACATATATGAACACATACAGACCCTTACAGTCTCCGATATGTTACCAATTACAGAAGAACTACACACAGCTGACATTTAGTCCTTATTTGAGTTCAAAAACAACACAAAATATAGCCCACAGTCAGTGCTAGCCTCTTATTTGTGTCTGTAATCTTCAGCAGCACATATAGCCTCTGTTAAAGAGTAACTCCGTCATTCCGAGTTCATAATAGTCCAAAAGGTGATGATAATAGTTAAACATGGCAGTGTGTTCATGTTTGCTGAAAGAATCATTTGCTCCTTTGTTTTTTCCAGCTTCTCCTTCATATTTTTGTGCTTTACTCTTCGTGTTCTCTGACAGGACAGGATATCAGAAGCACTTCAATAATCACTAACACGGTATTATCATCAGCTCAAGAAGTTTGTTATTTTAAATATAGACGCGCACGCGAGCACAAGCGAGAAAGCGAAGCCACTCCCGCTTTAGAAGGGCTCGTAAAAAACTACAGGGCACAGGGCAGATTCAGCTCTTCTTGGCTTTGTGGCTGTTCATCAATATGATGCAGGGTTTTAGCTCAGGTCGACCATGGCTTGTTGTTATATGTATATATTATTACGATGTAATGTCTTGGCTGTGTATTTAAAACATGGCGGTTCCTTTGTTTTCAATCTTGCTTGTTGCATAAGCGAGTGACGTATCTCTGTAAACCAAAAGCATTCAGCTGCGCGTCTAGCTCTGCCTTTTGGTACCCTTTTGCCATGCTAGGAACGGTTTGCAAAGGGTACCCAAAGAGTGCTGTGGTATGGTTGGGTTTTAGATACCTTTTGACAAAGGAAATGGCCATAAAAGTTTATTGAACCTTACCGTAAACGGGACATACATATATGTATATATATATATATATATATATATATATATATATATATATATATATATATATATATATATATATATATATATAAATAAAATATACCACAGGGCGACGCAGTGGGTAGTGCTGTCGCCTCACAGCAAGAAGGTCGCTGGTTCGAGCCTAGGCTGGGTCAGTTGCCGTTTCTGTGTGGAGTTTGCATGTTCTCCCTGCGTTCGCATGGGTTTCCTACGGGTGCTCCAGTTTCCCCCACAGTCCAAAGACATGCGGTACAGGTGAATCGGGTAGGCTAAATTGTCCATAGTGTATGTGTGTGAATGTTTCCCAGAGATGGGTTGCAGCTGGAAGGGCATTCGCTGTGTAAAAACATGCTGGATAAGTTGGCGGTTCATTCCGCTGTGGCGACCCCGGATTAATAAAGGGACTAAGCCAACAAGAAAATGAATGAATGAGCAATATACCACAATTGTTTAATAAGTATTTAATAATTGTCTTAAATGTCAAATTATTCCAAAACTTTGCTAGGTAGTGAACATGAAAGCCAGTTCTTAGAAACTGCTGGTGCAATAAACACTGGTGCATTTTTAAGTGTACTTAAAGGATTAGTTCACCCCCCCAAAATAAAAATGTACTCTTTGGTTTTCTTTCTCTGTTGAATACAAAAGAAGATATTGTGAAGAATGTTGGAAACCAGTAAACTATAGCTCCGTCCCAAATCGCATACTTATGCACTATTCTACGCCATTTTGTAGTATAAATAGTGTAAGCAGTGTGTTCACACTGAAAACTCTAAAAAAATAATAAGAGCACCCGGATGATGCACTCATTCAGCCGCTAAAATGAAGTGTGTAATGATGGACACTTCACACACTCAACGACCACAGGTTTGCTTACGTAGCGGAAGGGGCGGAGCTATCGGGCGCACATGTTGAATAACTTTATTTATTTTGGATGGTGAAAGCAAAATTCTCCTACGAGAGTGATTATAGCGCCTCCCGATGGTGAATGCGGCAATACTCACGGCAGGTATTATTTGATAATTCGGTCGTTTATTTCACTGATTTGGCAACCATCAAACGTCATCAGGGAAACGGTTTGAATTTCCGCTTAGTAAAAAATCATCAGTGTGCCATTAGGGACACCACTACATACATATACTATCCTGTTGAGTGTGTAAGTGCATAAATACAAAGTGCATGAGTGCATAGTGTACCATTTGGGACGCTGCTATTGACCTCCAAAGTATTTTTCCCTCCTATGGATGCTAATGGCTAGCGATTTGCATCATTCTTCAAAATATCTTCTTTAGTTTTCAAGAAACAAGGTTTGTAACCACTTGAGGGTGATTACATTTTTGGCTATAGTCTGAACAGATTCATTTTTATGGGTATTCGTGTGCATCTGCAGGTCCGTTGCTGTCTTAACAGAGTGCATGCGGAACAAAATGGTGGCAAAGTTTCTGCGAGAGCGCCAGGAAAGTCTTAAACACTCCCTTCCTCTCGGCTCCTACCTGCTTAAACCTGTCCAGAGGATCCTAAAGTATCATCTACTACTGCATGTAAGTACACACACACACACACACACACACACACACACATCGTAGTACACCTGTATACAAAGTGACATTTGAATTTACTACATGACCTTTAGAAAAGTATCTTCAACATAGTATGAATGGGAGCATTATGGATGTCATTCAGATGTACTGCATCTGCCACATCGCTTCACTCACATTCATGAATTCTCGCGTGTGGCATCATGGGAGAGTGTAGCATCCATTGCACTTTGGAATCTCTCCACATACTATTTTCCAATACTATTAGTTCGGACATACTAGTCGGCTGGCATACTGCCTTTCACTTACTATATAGTTGGGAAGTATGCGATCTCGATGCAGAAACTGCACTAGACACATTCAGAGAAGCTGAGAGATGTACCTGTGTCTTGCAGGAGATTGCCACTCATCTGGAGAAGGACTCAGAGATGTATGACGTCATCCAGGAGGCCATTGACACCATGCAGAGGGTGGCCTGGCACATCAACGACATGAAGAGAAAGCATGAGCACGCAGTCAGACTGCAGGTTTGTGTACACGACACACACTCATGTGCACACTGTGCACATTTTATTGCCTGCTTCACATTGTGACGAGTCTCTTTGACCAACACACTGATCGGCCGAAAGCGGGTAGGACAGAGACTCATCTGCTCAATTGGGAACACCCGAGTTCTCCTCTATAAAAGCCAGCAGTGTTGGCTTGTGAGGGCCGTGCTTTTGCTCCTGTTTGTTTTGTTTTGTTTCTTTTTAGCTTTGGTTAATCTTTGATTTTGGCTTACCTAAAGTGAGCACTTTATTATTCTTTAATGTTTAAATAAATACTTTTGGTACCAAACCATCCGGTGTATGTCCTCCCTTTAATTTTGTCATTGCCTTTGAGCCGGGTCGTGACAAATATGGGGGCTCGTCCGTAAGTTTAATTTGGTGATAACTTTGTTGAATTAATGACTTTCGTTAATCTAATGATTAATTTGTTAAGTATATATATTTTTTGACTAATATTCAGTTTGTTGCCAAGATTTGTGGAGGATTATATCAGATGGTTTGGTTTCTTTTTGTTTGACGGGAGCACGGCCATGGATTTGGGTAAGTCTGGACTTCTTTGTGTATTTGTGGAGAGATTTGCTTTGGAATATGCTTTTCCCTGGGCAGGTTTAGTGAGGTGTCCTTTGGATGCTTCAAAATATTTTTTGTTTTGAATGAGGGCAAGCTGACCTTGACTGTTTTTCTTTTAAAATTGGAGAAAAATAATTAGCCAATTTAATTTACTTGCCAGTTTGTTTGGAGAAACCTGACATGTTTTCTTTATAAGATACAATTATTAAGACAGGCATGTCCAAACTCGGTCCTGGAGGGCCGGTGTCCTGCAAAGTTTACTTCCAACCCCAATCAGACACACCTGGGCTAGCTAATCAAGCTCTTACTGGGCTTTCTAGAAACATCCTTGCAGGTGTTTTGAGGCCAGTTGGAGCTCAAATCTGCAGGACACCAGCCCTCCAGAACTGAGTTTGGACACCCTTGCATTAAGACAAGGGGGTCAAACTCAGTTCCTGGAGGGCGGCAGCTCTAATTAAACACACCTGATGAAACTAATTAAGTCCTTCAGGCTTGTTTGAAACCTACAGGTAAGTGTATTGGGGTGAGGCTGGAACTAAACTGAGCCCTCCAGAAACTTAGTTTCACAACCCTGCATTAAGACATCTGTTAATGAAAAAAACTGTCCAAGGCCCTTTCTATGGAGTCAATCTAGGGCAGTGGTGAGCAAACTTATTAGACCCGAGGGCCACATCAAGTTTTGCAGACCAAGTGAAGGGCCACATGTCAAATCCTTCAGAAAATAACTTTTAATCAGTATGCATGGAACATGTAATATCGGACAGAAACATGTCACAATTACACAAAAAGGAATTCTTTTAAATTGTTATCAATTTTACAAGTCACTTATCACTTATCAATCATCATAAAACAATAAAATAATGTCTTCTAATACATAATAATAATATTAATGTAATAATGCGGGTTCGGTGTGATCTGCCCTTTAGATTGTAGTCTTTAAAAACAGTAATACTTTCTTGGCATATTAGACCTACCGCTTTGTGTCTGATATTGGTGAAGAGGAATATTGTTGTCCATTCTTCCTTAAACACACAACATTCTGAGTCAGTCATTAACGGTCGAGTGCATTTAAATATCCGAGAGGCAGTGGCGCAGTAGGTAGTGCTGTCGCCTCACAGCAATAAGGTCGCTGGTTCGAACCTCGGCTCAGTTGGCGTTTCTGTGTGGAGTTTGCATGTTCTCCCTGCCTTCGCGTGGGTTTCCTCCGAGTGCTCGGGTTTCCACCACAATCCAAAGACATGCGGTACAGGTGAATTGGGTAGGCTAAATTGTCCGTAGTGTATGAGTGTGTGTGTGTGAATGTGTGTGTGGATGTTTCCCAGGCTGGAAGGGCATCCGCTGTGTAAAAACTTGCTGGATAAGTTGGTGGTTCATTCCGCTGTGGCGACCCTGGATTAATAAAGGGACTAAGCCGACAAGAAAATTAAATGAGTGTGTTGTAATTCTGCAGGTTTCACTAACAGTACCGCGTGCAATACTGTCATCAAGAGGCGTTCATTTGTATTGCATCATTTATTTACTACTTTTGAAACCGAACCGTTACTCAGAAGCAGCATTTTAAAAACTCCCTCACAGGCCAGATGACAGTGTTTAGCGGGCCGTATGTGGTCCGCGGGTTGTAGTTTGCCCGCCTCTGATCTAGGGCCATATATACTTGCAAATTAAAGGAAAGTTTTGCAAACAAAAAATAAAATATTGAGCAAAATAATTAAATAGACAAATGCAATTGTCCAAAAATGGAAAATTAAGTTTTGAGAATTAAAAATTTAATTTGCAAACAAAAACAGAACTACTGATAAAAATCAACCAGTGCAAAAAAAAAAACAAAAAAAAACCCAAAATATTTGCAATTTAAAAAAAATTTAATTCAGTTAAAGTCAATTTTTTCGCCCCCCTTTGAATATTTTTTACTTTTTTTTTAAATATTTCCCAAATTATTATTAACAGATTCAGGAAATCTTCACAGTATGTCTAAAACAATTTATTCTTCTGGAGAAAGTCTTATTTGTTTTATTTCGGCTAGAATAAAAGCAGTTTTCAATTAATTTTTTTTTTATTTTTAATACCTTTTAAGGTCAAAATTGTTAGCATCTTTAATAGTGATAGTGAACAGAACAAACCATCATTATACAATAACTGGCCTAATTACCCTAACCTGCCTAGTTAACCTAATTAACCTAGTTAAGTCTTTAAATGTCACTTTAATCTGTATAGAAGTGTCTTGAATAATATCTAGTCAAATAATATTTACTGTCATCATTGCAAAGACAAACTAAATCAGTTATTAGAGATAATTAATTAAACTATTACGTTTAGAAATGTGTTGAAAAAAATCTTCTCTTCGTTTAACAGAAATTGGGGAAAAAATAAACAGGAGAGCTAATAATTCTGACTTCAACTATATATATATATATATATATATATATATATATATATATATATATATATATATATATATATATATATTCATTGATGAGCTTGTGTTATTACTTTGAGCGGTTGTTATCTGTAAATAACATACCATGCAATGTTGTGATTGACCAACCAGGATCAAGGATTCCGGAGCAATTATTTAATAATCTACTCTCACTTTCTCTCTGGCAGGAGATCCAGAGTCTGCTGACTAACTGGAAGGGGCCTGATCTGATTGGCTATGGCGAGCTGGTACTCGAGGGCACATTTCGCATCCAGAGAGCAAAAAATGAAAGGACACTATTCCTGTTCGACAAACTTTTGCTGATCACCAAGAAACGTGAAGAGACCTACACATACAAGGCCCACATTCTGGTGAGATATTTTCATATACGGTACTTTCTTTTCAACTCTTGGAAGTAACTTGCTAATATCTAAAAGTTGATTTCTGCATGCTCCTGAGAATATTGCATACTATAATGATGCTTGTCTGAGAAGTATGACCTTTAAGAGCATCCTACATTCCTCACATCTCTCACAATGCATCTATGGCAAACAAAGTGGCGTTCTGTGCATGTAAATGAATGGAAAATCTTGAAGGCACAAACGGGTCATTATGCAGCTTCTGTAGAAAACAGTTCTGGATGATAATGCTGTGGTTCAGACCCAAACTCAGTGTGAAAATAGACCAGCAGAATCAATAGAAGACGGGTGCAATCAAGCTAAATCTGTTTAAGGAATTCATCCATACAGTGTGGGAAGATGTGTTGTTACCATCTTGAAAATGATCTGGTTTTCATTTAACGTTTCCAGAAGTGTGTTAAAACAAAATACCTATTGGGGTACATCAACACTGCTTGCCCCTAAAGCTTTATTGGTAGTATCATAAGTTGCCATTAAAAAAGTGTGTCCTCTGCCAAGGTAACCTCCAATAAGAGTTCTTCTAATTGGTCCACTGCTTTGAAACTGACGTTGATGAGCCGCACTCTGTGTAATAGTTTATATCCTTAACACAGCATCTTAAATAGCAGCATGCATGTGTGAGGCACTGCAAAACGACACAAAGACACAAGCATTGCCCCACAGAATGTACATTAGCCTAAAGCAAGCATGCTCTTGCACAACAGGGACAGTTGCATTTTCTCTAGCTCCGTCCCAAATCGCATACTTATGCACTATTCTACGCCATTTTGTAGTATAAATAGTGTAAGCAGTGTGTTCACACTGAAAACTCTAAGAATAATAAGTGCACTTTAATTACCCGGATGATGCACTCATTCAGCCACTAAAATGAAGTGTGTAATGATGGACACTTCACGCACTCAACGACCGCAGGTGTGCTTACGTAACGGAAGGGGCGGAGCTATCGGACGCACATGTTGAATAACTTTATTTATTTTGGATGGTGAAAACAAAATTCTCCTACGAGAGTGATTATAGCGCCTCCCGATGGTGAATGCTGCAATACTCACGGCAGGTATTATTTGATAATTCGGTCGTTTCACTGCTTTGGCAACCGTCAAACGTCATCAGGGAAACGGTTTGAATTTCCGTTTAGTAAAAAAAACATCAGTGTGCCATTTGGGACACCATTACATACATATACTATCCTGTTGAGTGTGTAAGTGCATAAGTACATAGTGCATGAGTGCATAGTGTATAGTGTACCATTTGGGACGCAGCTACTGTCACTTCCAGGGCTCAATTAAGCCTTATTAGAGCTTTCTGGGAACCAATGAAAAGGTTCATGTGGCCTGTCGAATACGTTGAACCATTGAATCTCAATCTGAAAACAATCAGCACTGCTGCACTCCTCATGTTTTCAGTCCACAAGATAACCTCAACCTTCAAAATATATCAAATGAGTTCAGCTCAAGACATACCTTCACACACCAGCGAGTGTCTCAAATGTCCTCGATTGTGATCTGATGTGGAATCTGATAAGCATATGAGGCAGAAGGATCAATTTATATGCAATGCTAAAGGATACTTATGCTAGCAAGTGCCAGAATAAATACACAATTATGCTTTAGAAAACACCAAGAATACGATATGACCTCTTTTCAATTGGTATTATAGGTGTAGTTTACACAAAACTGTAAATCCTGTCATCGTTTACTCACTTGTCAGAAACCTCCATGAGTTCTTTCTTCTGTTGAATACAAAAGAAGATATTTTGAAAAATGCTGGAAAACTGTAACCATTGACTTTCATAGTATTTGTTTTTCCTACTATGCAACTCAAAGGTTTTAGGCTTCTAACATTTTTCAGAATATCTCCTTTTGTGCTCAACAGAAAAGAAAAACTAATTAAGGTATGGAAGCACTTAAGGAAGAGCACTTTTTTGTGAACTATCTCTTAAACTATTTTAGATCCCCTTTACTCCAGTATCTAGCTTTAACATGAAGAGAAAGCATGAGCATGAAGTGAAACCGCTGGTTTGTGTACACTACACACACTTATACATACTATGCACTTTTTAGACTGGTTTGGAGGCACCTGCACCTGCATTTTTCCTGCTTCACATGAATAAGTAAGGGAAAAACTTACCTTACTGTAAAACCCAACAGTCAACTTTATTAAATGAACCGAGTGTAGCTAACTCAATATTTACTGATTCTACTCATTTGAAAAGAGTTTTGACTTCAGTGTTGAAGGTAATGAGTTAATTACATTTAAAAAGTGATTAGTTATCTAAAGCAAGTAAAACAATTGCCTTAAAAGCTAACAAGTTGGCTTAACAAAAATAATGTAAATAAACTCATTGTAACTTAAAACTGTTAAGATGACTTTTTATTATATTTATTATATTTTTATTATTATGCAAATTTTTCTCACTTTTTAAAATAAAAGTAAACTAATCACTTTTTTCCAATACGCCTTTATTATATATTTATTTATCTAGCAAAATGACCTACAGTAAAATAAATCTGCTCTTCCAGACTCCAATGTGTCTTAAATTTAATGCAGGCTATAATTGTTGATTTTTATAGACTTAATGAAGCACTAAATATGGAATAATGTAATAATTAAAGTAATTATTTGAAAACAGTCGTGCTAAAGAGTCTGACACTTTAAAAAGGGATTAGCAGACTTTTAAAAAGTAAGTTCAATTTGCATAATTATAAAAATTAAGTCAATGTAACAGTTCCAAGTTACAACGGATTTACTCACATTGTTTTGTAAAGTCAACTTGTTGCTTTTAAGGCAATTGGTGTACTCACTTTAAGTAAGTAATTACTTCTTACAGTGTAAATACTTCATTACTTCAGCTTAAATTAAGTAAGTTCACAGTACTCATATAGATTAGTTTTTAACTCAAATGGTTTGTAGCAATCAGTTTCCTCTAACGGTTTGAGTTGCCTTAACTTATTGAGTTTTACAGCACTCAGCTGGTTTGAGTTCTCTTCATTTATTGGGTTTTACTGTGCTCAAACTGCTTTGTTTACTCAAAACAATTAAGTTCACAGTACTCAGGATCAGTTTTTGAACTTAAATGGTTTGTTGCATTCAGTTTCCTCTAACGGTTTGAGTTGCCTTAACTTATTGGGTTTTACCAACGCAATCTCACGGCAATTCGTAACTTTTTGATTTAGTGGCTAATTCGTATTGTAATGAAGTTTACGGACCTTTGGTCGCCCGGAAGGACGCAGAGAACTGACGAGGTTTAAAATATTTTTTAATAACAGGAACGGCAGCTCCTCATGGAGACTGCCAACTAAACCAAATCAAACTTAAAACAAAAGTAAAACAATATGTCCGGGCCCGGTCCTCTCTCGGCCTCCTCCTCTTATAGTCCAGAGCTCCTTCCATGGGATTCGAGGCCAGTGGGCGCCACAGTTTCCATTCCCACGGCTCTTGGCCCCGCCCCCTCGCCACACGTATGAATTCGTACGATCTAATTCGTACAATTTAGTACGATTTGCTCATCACCCAATGACAGTTAGGGATGGGATTGGGTGCTACGCCTCCTTTTTAAAATCGTACATTTTCGTTCGACTGAATTAGCCACTAAACTAACAAAACGTAAAATACTTACGTTTCCTCGTGAGATCAGGCTGTACATTTAAATAAGAGGCAATGTAAATGGGGTTTAAGCAAGTAATATGCACCCTTAAGAGGTAGAGAAGCTGCTGTGAGGAGTACCTTTGAATACACTGTCCAAGTGACAGGCTAATGTACGCATACAAGAACATTTTTGCACAATTTTAATTTGACAGTGTACAAAGAAATGCATAAATTGATGTCCCAGTTCAAATATCTTCTAGCCTGTAATGTATTTCTCTTCCCATGTGTGTTTGCAGTGTTGTAACCTAATGTTGGTAGAAGTCATACCTAAAGAGCCTCTGAGCTTCAGCGTGTTTCACTACAAGAATCCCAAACTTCAACACACTGTGCAGGTAAGAGATCATACTCTCACACACAGAAACAGCATGTAACTGAAGATCAGTGGTGTTATACACACACAGTGGAATGTCCAGCCTGAGGCCAGGCTTCTGACAGACAGCCAATCGCCTTGAACTTTACCCCAGTAAAACCACACCCCTCTACCACAGGCTTCAGCATGCATGAACATACACACACATAAGTGTGAGTGTGAATGATGGTACGAGTCTCGCCTTAAGCCAGTGTTGGTTCATCTGACCTGTGTGTTGGACCTCAGCCTAGTAGTCATAAATGTAAAGCAGTGTGTGTGCCGCACAAACCTCAACCAACCCAATGCCAGTAAATCACATTGTCTCCTGAAGATTGGATGGCTTACTGTTATCTCAGCAGCTGATACATGCCCGATCGCATGCTCTCCTACATTTCTATTATCACTGAAGGGGATAAATGAACTGCATTAAAGTAATGATCAAAGCTAGCTTGAGTACTGAAGCTGCACTGTTGGTTTTAACGCTCTCTGAAATGACGTGCGTCACTGGTGAGTGGCGGTTCCAGTCCATCACATCTGTTTGTTACTTTCTGATTGTGCTGACGTTCACCCAGATGATGGACGTGTTTGTTTTGATTTTGATCATTGGTGTTGACGTTCTTTGAATGTGAGATGACGTGGATACAGCAGCTCTACTGAGGTGTGTCTGCAAATGAGCTTTAAAATGTATTGTATTGCAGTCCAAATATTGGACTCTCTGATGACAAAACGATGCACTTGCAGGTTTCCAGATTGATGAGTGAGTGTATCTGATTATTGACCTTTAAATCTGCTCACCTAATGTTTACATTTTTTGTATTATTTGCTAGGTAATAAACACCTTATGTGGGTCTGCGTCTCATTTTGAAGACTGATTCTGTCTTCGGCGGTCACATTTTCGAGACAGTCCTCGCTGCAGCCTGGAGCTTGATGACGTAGTTGTTCAGGTCTGCTACGTAGTTGACGATCGCCTACACCTACCCCCACCCTAAACCCAACCATCACAGTAGCATGGGCGCTACCTTAGAGGGTGGTACAAGGTCCACCAAGTAGTTGACAACTGCCTACACATCCCCTTAGCCTAAGCCTAACCGTACAATAGCAGTTACCTTAGTGGGTGGTACAAGATCCACTATGTAGTTGACGATCACCTACACCTCACCCCACCCTAAACCCAACTGTCACAGTAGCATGGGCACTACCTTCGTGGGTGATACAAGGTCCACTACGTAGTTGACAATTGCCTACACATCCCCTAGCCTAAACCCATCACAGTAGCATGGGCGCTACCCTAGTGGGTGGTACAAGGTCCACTACGTAGTTGACGATCGCCTACACATCCCCCTAGCCTAAACCCAACCGTCACAGGTGTAGTTACCTTAGTGGGTGGTACAAGGTCCACTATGTAGTGGAAAATCACCTACACCTCCCTTTACCCTAAACCCAACCGTCACAGTAGCATGGGCGCTATGTCAGTGGGCAATAAAAAGGTCTGCTATATAGTTGACGATCGCCTACACCTCACTTTACCCTAATTCCAAGCATCACAATAGCATGGGCGCTACCTTAGTGGGTGGTACAAGGTCCACTACGTAGTTGACAATCGCCTACACCTCCCCCTACCATAAACTCAACCATCACGGTAGCATGGGCGCTACCCTAGTGGGCGGTACATGGTTCACTACGTAGTTGATGATGGCCTACACCTCCCACTACCCTAAACCCAGCCATAACAGAAGCATCGACGCTACCTTGGTGGGCGGTACAAGGTCCACTACGTAGTTGACAATTGCCTACAGCTCCCCCTACCCTAAACCCAAGCATCACAGTTGCATGGGCGCTACCCTAGTGGGTGGTACAAGGTCCACTACTTAGTTGATAATTGCCTACACCTACCCCTAGCCTAAACCCAACCGTCACAGGTGTAGTTACCTTAGTGGGCGGTACAAGGTCTACTATGTAGTTGAAAATCACCTACACCTCCCTTTACCCTAAACCCAACCGTCACAGTAGCATGGGCGCTATGTCAGTGGGCAATAAAAAGGTCTGCTATATAGTTGACGATCGCCTACACCTCACTTTACCCTAATTCCAAGCATCACAATAGCATGGGCGCTACCTTAGTGGGCGGTACAAGGTCTGCTACATAGTTGACAATCGCCTACACCTCCCCCTACCCTAAACCCAACCGTCATAATAGCATAGGCTCTACCTTAGTGGGTGGTACAAGGTCCATGACGTAGTTGACAATTGCCTACATCTCCCACTACCCTAAACCTAACCATCACAGTAGCATGGGCGCTACCCTAGTGGGCAGTACATGGTCCACTACGTAGTTGATGATGGCCTACAACTCCCACTACCCTAAACCCAGCCATAACAGAAGCATCGGCGCTACCTTGGTGGGCGGTACAAGGTCCACTACGTAGTTGACAATTGCCTACACCTCCCCCTACCCTAAACCCAACCGTCACAGTTGCATGGGCGCTACCCTAGTGGGCGGTATAAGGACAAGCACCTACACCCCCCCTAGCCTAAACCCAATCATCACAGTAATATGGGTGCTTCCTTAATGGGCGGTATAAGGTCCGCTATGTAGTTAACGATCGCCTACGTCATCAAGCTGCAGCGAGGACATCTTGCCGCATTCACATGCATTTTTAATGGTGTATTCACATACCTTTCAAGACTGAAATTAAATATGCTGTTGTCCACCAAGGCAAACCGGGGTGCTGAAATATTATTAGGTAATCTAGCAGTGGGCAGGGTATAGAGACCTAAATAAAGACAGATATTCGACACAGAACTCTGCTCAGAAACTGACTTTAGTATTGTTTTTCAGATAAACATGTTCACTTGCATGTTTCTTAAATAACTGCAAAGATATTATGGCATTGTTATGCTTTAGGATAGTCAAATAGGTACATGCAGCACCCTTAACTTGCAGATTGTGCTGATTTATATCTGTAATTCACTTTCAGGCGAAGTCTCAACAGGATAAGAAAATGTGGGTCCTGCATCTAAAACGGCTGATCCTTGAAAACCATCCAGCCAAAATACCGGCCAAGGTTAGACACGCACACATTGTCCTGACTCTGCTTCTGTACAATATACTCAATGGTCACGCAGCTGTGGCCAAATTGAGCTGTTCACATTAACTGTGTCATGATAAAGTAGTTCACATCTCAAAGAGAACGTAAGAACTTTGAAGGAGAAGCAGAAGTTTCTGTACTTACAGAAGTGGGGGCACGGCGCCACCCAGAGGCCATTAGGTTAAGATTTACACTCAAACTCAAGTGTTTTCTCTCTCCCCACAGGCTAAGCAGGCCATTCTAGAGATGGACACTGCAAGTAAGTAATCACAGCACTACATTTGATCCTTTATTTTGCTTTAAAATTGACAGGATTTCAAACAATATATGTTTTTTTTTTAGACCACCCAAGTTTTAATCACAACTCTGATGACAAGAGAGTGAACACTAAAGAGGGTCCCTCACCCCGCAGAGTACGCAGAAAGACAGGTGAGACCCACTGCATGTACAACAACCAAACACACATTCATTCATTCATCTTCGGCTTAGTCTATTTATTAATCTGGGGTCGCCACAGCGGAATGAACCGCCAACTTATTTAGCATATGTTTTACGCAGCGGATACCCTTCCAGCTGCAACCCATCTCTGGGAAACATTCATACACACTCACTCACACACAAACACTATGAACAATTTAGCCTACCCAATTCACCTCTACCAAATGTCTTTGGACTTAAAACCCGAACACCCGGAGGAAACCCACACTGGGAAAACATGCAAACTCCATACAGAAACGCCAACTGACCCAGCTGGGGCTCGAACCAGCGACCTTCTTGCTGTGAGGCGAACATGCTAACAAACAAATAAACAAACATCATATTTTACTGATCATCATTCTTCTTTCTCTCTGTCTCCTTATCTATAGAGCCATTATCTAAGTTACTGAAGAACTCCAAACACATCAGTAAGTAGCATGTGTTTGAAAAAAGATAGATGAGTTTGTGCTTCAAATATTCAAATAATGTTAATAAGTTAATTTTATATTTCTCTATCTCTCTCTCTCTCGTTGTAGTATCCAGCCCAGATATACAGAAGGTAAAGGATACAACAATTAATTAATTATACCAAAGTTTCTCAATCCTGGTCCTTGCGCCGTGCATTTCGCATGTTTCTCTGTTTACATCAGACGTTTGTTCTAATTCAATAACAAGTGCCCTGCATAGTGGACTCCACAGGAAACTCGTCAGTTGGAAGGCAGCACGTTTCAGTCAAACAACAGATTAGTGTGTAATACAGGCCCGGAGCCAGGGGGGGTTCGGGTGGTTCAGAAGACCCATCCCTCACTGACAAAGATCCAGAATTTGTCTCATACATGAGCTCATTTGTCTTATTTTGACTGATATGCCATTATGGTGAAAAAAATAACTGAAAAGGGCTTTAAGTGCAAGCTGAATCCTCGGTTGGCTGTTGCTTCAGTGTGATTTCAAATCAGTTTTGGCCAATGCTAACAAATATTCTTCATGAGTATCAACATCCAGCTGAGCAAGAAAACACAATCTGACGTAAGAGAAGTCCTTTTTCGCTACTGTATTGTTGAGAATACATTTTACAAGTAACATTTATTCTAAATCTTGTTCTTGAAACAAAAAATGACCAATAAAAAGGTGTGAAGCACCAAAAGCGGCCCATATTAAAATAGATTCAAATATTATCTTGGCTAAAATAGTCATAAATATATAGTCATAAATAATCATTAAATAGAAAATGAGGCGAATAACTGCAACAAAAAAGAACCACCCCATTCACCTGGCTGACTACGGGCATGTAATAAGTGAATTTATATTGTATTTATTCACGGGGGTATATTAGGTCACCTTTCACACCTCTCTAGTAAGACACCGCAGGTAATGCCATTATTTAAATCTATGAATGAATGTTCTGAAGTGAAATATGGGTTTCTCATGCTCAGGTAGATATCAATGAAGCAGTAGGGACTAGGGAACAATGCACACTGCATAGGGAATGTGTCAGTCAGAACACAGCATGCATGCAGCTCTTCTAACAAGCTGCTCATCTAAATCAGCTGTGTTAAATAAGAGAGATATGCAAAATATGCAGAGCGGTGGGGCGCGAGGACCAGGTTTTGGTGCATTATTCAAACCTGATGTGATTTCTCTGAGAAGTATTTTTAAAAACTTGCATTTGTTCCACACAGCGCTCGAGTTTTGGGGTCACACTGCTGTCACCAGTGGCTAGTTTGGGTTCTATTGGCCGATCCCGCAGTCTAGTCAGCGAATCACAGGAGTCTCTGGACCCCGGTGACCACAGTGATGTAGATGACGAGCCGAACACGCAGGATGCTGATGATGAGGACGACACTGGATTGGTTAGTCTGATCTGACATTTGATGTTTAGTTTCATCCATATCACCTGTTTCTGAGTGAGCCTTTGGGTTTATATGACACTTTGGGCCTGTTTAAAACTGATCACATTATGCACTTTTTCTGTTTGGATAGCCATCTAAAACACATTCAAGATGTATATAAATCTGATCAAATGAAATACAAAGCGTTCTGTAATCTACATATAAAATAAGATATACAGCTTACTTTTTATTGAGTATTATTAAAATGACATGTGTTGTATCTGATGGTCTAGTCGATTAACCTAATTAAATTTGAATACAGCATAGGATTTGAAGAGTGAAATCAGATCCATTTAATGGAGATGCATTTATGTGGTCAAGTGTTAATGGAAATGTTTTTACAAATCTAAGCTAAAAAACACACATGAAGTGACAAGGTGTAAACAGGCCCTTTAGGTTTATGAAACTGTGTCTCAAAATTACTAAGCCAAACCTTTTCAAATAATATGGCTGCTTTTAAAAACTAATTCTTAATAAATAATAAAAGTTAAATACAGTAGTCAACATTTGAAGTGGATTTAAATCATAAAAAAGGGGTGTTGTTTAATAGTTTTAGGACAACTGATGAAAGTTGATGATCCACTTCAAATGTTGACTACTGGATATACTTAATAAGTGGATAATAAATGGATAAAGGATTTAGGATCTGAGCTGCCAACATGATAACGTGTTCAGTATTTGATATCTCTGCTGTGATTGATATTACGCTAACAGTCTAATCTTAAGTAGTTCTAGCCTGTTTTGTAAATTAGTAATAAAAGTGCAACTGTTTTTTTTTATTATTATTATTTCTACTTGCTAAATGGAAAAATAATTAGAGATTAAAGGCACATCTACCCTGCTAAAAAATCCAGCTTAAATCAGCATGATTTCCATGATGGTGCATGCTGGCTTATGTTGGTTAGAGCTGACACCGCTCTGGTCTTAAGCAAAATTCAGTTCAGCACTGCCAAAGGTCCATGTTGGTGACTAGATATTAGATTTTCCATCAGAATAGTGAACCAAATATATATACAGTTGAAGTCAGAATTATTAGCCTCCCTGAATTATTTTTTTTCCAAATTTCTGTTTAACAGCGAGAAAAAAAAATTCAACACATTCCTAAACATAATAGTTTTAATAACTAATTTCTAATTTCTGATTTATTTTATCTTTGTCATGATGACAGTAAATAATATTAGACTTGATATTCTTCAAGACACTTCTATACAGTTTCAAGTGACATTTAAAGGCTTAACTAGGTTAATTAGGTTAACTAGGCAGGTTATTGTAATTAGGGAAGTTATTGTATGACAATGGTTTGTTCTGTAGACTATCAGAAAAATATGTAGCTTAAAGGGGCTAATAATTTTGACCTTAAAATGGTTCTTAAAAAATTAAAAACTGCTTTTATTCTAGCCGAAATAAAACAAGACTTTCTCTAGAAGAAAAAATATTATAAGACACCCTGTGAAAATTTCCTTGCTCTGTTAAACATCATTTGGGAAATATTTAAAAACTTCAAAGAGGGGCTAATAATGGTGACTTTAACACAGCAATGTCCTGACTATTCCTTAGTACTGTATTGCAAAGACAAGCAACACTCTCATTTTAAATGCAAAGCTTTGGTTTATGTTTGATTGATTATGAATAATGTTCTAAAATTTAACAATTGCGCAAGCAGAGCTCTGGGGGAAAGCTGAGAGTGCCGGGAAAAGGAAGCCGAAAGAGACTAAACCAGCAAGTGTCAGTGGACAGCATTGAACAGTGGAGAAACAATGACCTCACCCACGCAGACCTCCAGGTAAGAACACGGTGAACGTTTTAAGCATTTCATTCTTTCTATCTTTCATTCAGCAACATGTCTTAAGTAATGTCGAAGTGTTTTTGCAAGCAGACCATTGCAAAAAGCACTGGAGGTCATTTTATCTTTAGATTTAAATGTGATATAGTAATCATGTTTTGAAAACTTGATGAATTTAATCCCACTTTCCAGCCTTAATCTTATGCATGCTAAAAGTGCTTATTTTCTGCATTTTCTGTTTATTCAGACTGCTAAACAGTCGCTGCAAAATAAGGTCATAACCCCACCTATCCTACGAGTGACTGCACCTCCCGAATCAGATGGAGATGAACACCTCCGTGCCATGTTGGGAACAGGACAGGCACCTGCTTTCTGCAATATTTGGACAGATCATCGAGTCCGAAGGGCTATGTTTCCCACCCGCCAAAAGAGTTTTCAAATCGATGACGATGAAGACATCTATCAGATGTTCCTGCCAACAGAGAATGATGTAAGCAGTCATGATGCCGAGAGTGACCATGAGACTGCTGATCATCCGGAAAGACCCTGCAGCTGGCATGTAGAACCGACAAAAACATCACGGCTAGGTCTTCCAGGTAGAGGAGTCCTTCGCAGGGCCAACAGCTTTGGAGAAGAGCCGAGTGGGCAAGAAATTCCTACTAAGCAATCCCTAGAAGAGGAAGAGATCAATAACCAGACTGAGTCTTCAAGCAATGAAATCTCAGGGTCATCGTCCGCCGAGCAGTTAACAGCTGATGATATCGAGAATGTTTATGACAACATTAGTTTTGAGGAGCTTCAAGCCATGGGACTTATCCGAAAGGATCAAGTTAACCATGCCGTTCCTGAGGTCAAACCTATGATAGCACCACAAGTTATTATAACTCCAACTGAGACGGAGAGTTCATGTGGCAGCAATAGGTCTTCTGGGCAGGAGGGGGAGCCGTTTGAGACTTGCGAGCTGCAAATTGTTGAGAATGAGGAGAATGTTTATGACACTATTGTCTTTCAGGAGTGCCCGGTTACTGCAGCTTCCTCGGATGAGGGAAAACCAGCCAAAGTGCAGAGATCTGAGGCTGATATTATAGCTACCCAGAATTCAGGAGGGTTTGTATCTGAGGAAAACCTTTGTACTAAAACTAAGACTGACTTTGAGCATCCGCACGTTCCCTCAGACATTGAAACATCTCAGCTGTCCTCAGCTGATAATACACTGGAGCAAGTGGATGAGATCTGGACGGATTTGGAAAACTACATTCGAAAGAATGAAAAGAAACCAGACAAACTTCCAGCTGCATTTCCTGTAAGTGGAACAGATGCGACGTGTAAAACAAAAGACTCTCCCAAAAAATCTCGTGATTCCCCACACAAAGCCCAAAAATCACACAACTCCCCAAGTAAAACAATAAGGTTGCAACAAAAGGATAATGATTCCCAATTTAAAGCACAAGAATCTCCAAGTAAGAAAGCAAATTCTGCACAAAGATCAAGTGATTCTCCATGTAAATTACCCTTAAAAACCATCCCTGCTGGTACATCTGGTTCCCCCAACCCACCAGCCTCTAAGCCCCCTCCAGCTCTCCAGATCCCTATCATCAACCTTCCAGAAAGTACTTTGGATGAAAATGATGGAGCATCTTCTCCTGCAGCACCTTCCATCCCTCTGCCCCCGACCCCTGAGCCTCAGCCGGGCACGGTGAAAAGCATTCGCAATAAACTTGCAAGATTAAGCAGTGGGAGCTTTCGGGATGATGATGACATCCCTTCACCAAAGGACTCAGAGCTTCATGTCCTGTTTAGTAGCCTTGACACTGGATCTTCCCATCTGCTGCTTAGTCCGGAAGCTGGCGACCAGTTTCTTGACCTTGGGGAAAAAGGCAAGAACAGAGTATTCCTCATGGCTAGGCAGTACAGTCAGAAGATCAAAAAGGCCAATCAGTTGCTGAAGATGAAGAGCATGGACCATGAACCCAGTTGTGCTAAGCTCAAGCTCAGCAAACAAAAGGACCTGGCAGCCATACTGGAGGAGAAGAAACAAGGTGGCAGCGCAATTGGTAAGACATCAATTGCTAATGTTATTCTTTCTTTATTCTAAAATGTTTGTTGATGCAAAACTGAAAATAAAACTTCCCTTTTCTCTGCTTAGGTGCAAGAATAGCAGAGTACTCGCATTTGTATGAACATGTGGTTTTTAAGGGTTCTCCAAGCGGTACTCCAATGCTGAAGTCATCCATCAGTCTTGCCGGCCCGCATCCCCTTTTCCCCAGCACCTCTTCATCCCCATCCTTATCTGAGAGCTTGACTCAAGATGACTGGTTAAACTGCACATATAGTAACGGAGAACTTGCTGACTTTGTGTCGTGGCCAGCAGAAACTTCAACCCCACAGCGAGGAATGACCCCTGCTAGTTCTAGTCCTGCACTGAAGAACCTTCCACCTACTCCTAGCACTCCTCCCAATCAGCGCTGGAGTGCTTGTGTGACACCAAGTAAAGATGACTCTGAACACATTTACAGTTCAATTGGACCAAGGAGCGCTAAGGTGTCCTCCTCTAATCGTTGCAAGTCCTCATCTTCATTGATAGAGCAAACTGAAAAGGTGAGCAGCAAGGGTCAGTGTGCTGGGATGTGGGAGGGGAACGGTAAAGAACCAAGGACACAAGTGCCTCGTCAGCACAGCCTTCCTGAATGTCCAGTCCAAGGGAAATCAGAGCCCTCGACGCCATGTGATATTACACTGCGGGACTCACAGCAAATCCTGGTGCTGAACAGGCAGGCACCACTGAATGCTCAAAGTGCCACTGAGAATTATCTGGCCAACTTTAAAGATGACGGAGACGACGACGATGATTATGTAGAGATCCGTTCTGAAGATGAGGGTGAAGAGCAGAAGAAAGAATTGCCCGGAACTGCTGGCAGCATGCAAACTCTTGTGAAAGGACAGCAGGTTTCCACTAGCGCTGATTTGGGATACATGTGGAATGATCCGGATTGCAGCCAGCAAGGTTTAAATCAACCCACTATTGTTCAGTCACTGAGGGATAAGTTCCAGTGTCTTGGGTCAAGCAGTATTGTATAGGAAGCATGAATGATGGACAGCGGATCACATGCATAGCAAGGAGGGGATAAGACACAACAAAATTAAACTTGCACATGGAACATGTTACAAAACTTTAAGACACAACATAAAGCACATGAACATTTTAACTGCAATTCATTGTACTTTACTGAGCTCAGTGCACTCAACAATAACACGAAATGACTTAGCATTACTTTGCTCATCTCTACTCTTAAACAGTAAGATCTAAACAAGAACACTTTACACAACACGTCAAATGATTTAATTTCTTTCTCTTTTCCTTAATATGAAGAAGCAATATCACAAGACTTTCAGTGTAAAGGTGAGATTATGACTCTAAGTTTTACAAAGGCTGATTTATACTTCTGCGTCAAGCGCAAACGCATGGTCCGGCACAGCCTTCACATGGTCACATGCCGTGGCTGACGACAACACTGATGCGCACTACACGTCACAACGATGTTTAGCACAAGCTCTTTGATTGGTCAGCTCTCTTGATTGGCAGCGGGGACGAGTGTGGGCGGTGCTGAGAGCCGCGAGCCCGATAGAGCGAGTGTTTACAAGTGTGAAGGAGCTCCAGATGGAAACTTTAGTTTTGTGTTTACCTTATGATTAAAGTTGTTGCACGTCTGCCGATTCCCCCCTCTGAATGAGCAAGTTTGAGCTACTTGTACATTAAGGTGGCATTCATAAAAAACAAAACAGCTGCATAGAAACTCGACACAGAGGAACATAAAAACCTGCTGCCAACTAGTGTTTCAGAATAATTCCTTTCATTTATATAGCGCTTTTCTAGACACTCAAAGCGCTTTATACAGTGGGAGGGGATCTCCTCATCCACCACTAGTGTGCAGCATCCAGCAGGAAGCCAGTTATGATATGGGGATGGTTAGGAGGCCATGATGGACAGAGGCCAGTGGGCAGATTTGGCCAGGATGCAGGGGTTAAACCCCTACTCTTTTTTTAAAGAACATCCTAGGATTTTTCACAACCACAAAGAGTCGGGACCTCGGTTTAACGTCTCATCCGAAAGACGGCACTCAATGCGCAGTATAAAGTCCCCTTTGCTATACTGGGGCGTTAGGACCCACAAAGACCACAGGTCGGGCGCCCCCTGCTGGCCTCACTAACACCACTTCCGGCAGCAACCTAGCTTTCCCATGTGGTCTCCCATTCAGGTACTGCCCTGCTTAGCTTCAGTGGGCGTTTTTTCTTGCAGGGCAACACAAACAGCATGCACAAGTAAATGCAAGACTACATTCAAGGCAGGTCCAGTGGGTCACGGCGGTCACTCGACGCAGAATTATAAACTAGCCTTAATTCAGAAAAGCAAGAAAATTAAAGAATAACATTGGGAACAGGGGCTCGAATCATACTCACAACTTATTTCTCTCTGTAACGGTTACAATATTCTCAAACTACTGGTTGTAATATTCTAGAACATGTACTGTATATAAATGTCGCCATACACGCTTTGGTTAGCCAAAAAAGGCACACGACTGGTGATTCTTATTAAATTACCTGACATTATTTCTGCGTAAACATGTTGATGGTTACTTAAGGCAATAATTAAATATTTTCAAATTAATTGTGTAGAAGCAAGTGATTTTGGTCATGTAAGTGGCTGCATCAACAGGAAACTATCAGCCATTCAGTGTGTAACTTGTAATATTTGCATGCCAGATTTTCTCCAGGCCAATAATACATAGAATCCATATATATTTTACTATGCTGTAAATTAGATATAGACATAGATTTATCCGAATGTAAAATTGTAAGTATATTTAAAAGGTGATTGGATTTTGCTAAGATCCTAGGTACAATATACCGCGCCTCAGACATCAGTAATTACTTAATTTTTGTTAATGTCAGGATTATGGCTAGAAATTGTA
This sequence comes from Danio rerio, assembly GCF_052040795.2. Taxonomy (NCBI): domain Eukaryota; kingdom Metazoa; phylum Chordata; class Actinopteri; order Cypriniformes; family Danionidae; genus Danio; species Danio rerio. Next base: position 2,509,790 of record NC_141043.1, read on the forward strand.
AGTGGCTAAAAATAGTTTATAATTTATAATGAGTTAATTTTAGGGTAATCAGATTGTGTTTCAGGAGACGATGATGAAGAAATGGGGGTGTCAAAAATGTACTGTAATTATTTGATGTAAACTACAGTTCAGTAAAGTCTGTTATCTGATCCTTTAGTGAAGTTTATTTATACACTAATTTCGAGAGGATCACATGCTTATGATTGCTTGCAGCCGGTCCCGCATTATCCAATGTAGGATTCACCAATCAGATGATTCCTAAGCCACTATAAATACCCTAAGTGCCATATAACAGCCATCTTCATTTTGAAGAATCCCCCCTTCCACCCCTACTCCTCCTCCTTTCCTAGATGGGTGGCACAGTGGCCCAGTTGTTAGCCCTGTTGCTTTACATAAAGAAAGTCACTGGTTCTAGTCCTCAACAAGCCAGCCGACGATTCTGTGCGGAGTTTACACGTACTCCCTGTGCTCACGTGGGTTTTTCCCGGGTTTCCCGGTTTCCTCCCACCGACCAAAATCATGCAACTTTAGTTAATTGACTAATCCAAATCAGCACTATAGATATGCTCCTAGTAAGTAGCTATCTCCTAAGAGCAATCACTATCTGTTCATAGCTACTAAAGCAGGGAAGTTCTGAAGATCTACCTGAGCTCAAACTCCCCTCTCACCTTGCAAATGGGAGGGAGCCCCGGGCTCGAGGATCTCACGAGCTCAGGGCTCTCTCCCGGGACAGCATGCCAAACAAGCTTAATAATCAATCATCAGCTAAGTGTGAACTCTTGAAATTGTGTTTAGTGTTTAAGATGCTCGCCATTGGCTGTCCTCACCCTGTCTCCGCCTTCAAACTACACACTGGTTGGCTCACACACTTTCATCTCATAATTAGATGTGTGAATTTACCTATTTATTTGCTTCAAGTTATTTTGTTTTACTTCCCCACAATTTTCAGATGTTTCCATTTGATGAAACATTATTTATTATGTTTAAAATTGTTGTTCAGCTGGTTTGACTTTGAAAACAGGTTTAAAATGTGCTGTGAATATTGCAGTTTTTTTTGCAAAAGCATTGTTCAGATATGTTACCTTATCAAAATGTTACACTGAAATAGGAAATCACCTAACCATGACACTAAGTAGTACCAGTGTAAATAGACTCAATTGAAATGTGTATGAAAGCATTGAATGAAGTATGTTTATATAGTGTTTTTTTTCCTTTTTTATTTAGTTGTACATTTGTTTTTCTGTTTCACTGGTGGGGACAGTTATCCATTGAAATTGTTACTTTTGCACTTTCCCTCCTTTTAAACATTCTGTTTGTAAAGATGTACATTTCCATCTGTTTTCATGATCTTAATTTAAGTTGTCATTTTTTTATATAACTTCCTATAGTAACTGGTCGAAGATGTATTGTAGGAAACAAATAAACCTTCTAAACTGCTTTTGTCTCCATGTTTGCCATCACAAAGTTAACCGTTTGTCTATTGCTCATCTTTTTTTAAGCAATCTATTTTTAGTTTAACTCTGTTTTTCATTGATAGATATAAGTCGGAGAGCCACAGCACCAAGTACATTGAATCAGACATCAACTGCTCCAATCTAGCAGCAGAACACAATCTGCTCACCTTTTCTTTCTCTCTGAATAAAGCAATTCAGTAACACTCATTCATTTTTCGCTTAGTCACGTTACAAATCCAGGGTCGCCACTGCGGAATGAACTGAAAACTTATCCAGCATATGTTTTCCGCAGCGGATGCCCTTTCAGCTGCAACCCATCACTGGGAAACATCCATACACACTTATTCACACACACATACACTACAGACATTTTGGCTTACCCAATTCCCCTATAGCGCATGTCTTTGAACTGTGGGAGAAACCGGAGCACCCGGAGGAAACCTACGCCAACACAGGTTTCAAAATGAAATATTATTTAACTGAAGTAACATTTGTATGATAGAAATAAAAGCCTTTGTTTCACTTCCTCTGGCATTTAAAGGGACAGCTCATCCAAAAATGATAATCATTTACACATCCTCCACTTGTTCCAAACCTTTCTTGCGAAGTTGTTTCCAATGTGATGAACACAAAGGAAGATATACTCACGAATGAGGGGGAAAAACAGGCATTGACTTCCATTTTCCTACTATGGATGTCTGTGACTCCTTTTTCCAACCTTCTTCGGTATATCTTCCTTTGTGTTCAACAGAAGAAGTACATTCATAAAATTCTAGAACCACTTAGGTCTGAGTAAAGGATGAGGAAATGTTCATTTTTGGATGAACTGACCCTTTTAAAATATTTATTATGTTACCTTACATACAACAACACTGCATTCGGCCCACTTGTGCACCAATCCGAAAGTCCCATCCTAAACTGTTTGGTGCAAAATATGTGTACAGTTGCACCCCTGATAATCTCGCATGAAAAATACCCATATATGAGTTAACAGCGCCATCTAGCGAAGCTCTCCTGAACCCACAGTGTTCTGTGTTGTGTTATATTCAGAGCTGAAATGATCTAAAGCAGGGGTCACCAAACTTGTTCCTGGAGGGACTTAGTCCTGCAGATTTTAGCTCCAACCCTAATCAAACACCCCTGAACAAGCTAATCAAGGTCTTACTAGGTATACTTGAAGCATTCAGGCAGGTGTGTTGAGGCAAGTTGTAGCTAAACCCTGCCGGGACACTGGCAATCCAGGACCGAGATTGGTGACCCCTGATCTAAAGCATGCCATTTGGTAATTTACCATCACCCTGAGGCAGTTTTGCACAAAATATAAACCTATGTGATTACAAATTATTTACCTGACTATTCAAATCCTGCACTTTTGAATTGATAAAACAAAATTGATTAATTATAATGGCTTTCATTTTGTGTGGCCAGGAAGAGGCTTGCTTTTTGTAGCTTTAACATATATGAAAACACAGCCAGGAATTAATATAAACCTCTGCATAAACCACTGATGTTTAATGAAGTGTATTGCAGTTCTTTCACTTCTAAAAAAATCACAGTAAGAGCTCAGCAATATGACACAATGCATAAACATGCATTAAATACTCAGCAGTCTACATGTGTTTGTTGCCTCATTACAAACACATGCAGCAAAATTCACATTATACACAATATATTAACAAAAGATATTGAAACATACCTTATGACTCTTCACATGATAATCTCACATGAAAAATAACCATATCTGAGTTAAAAGCGCCATCTAGCGAAGCTCTTCTGAACCCACAGTGTTCTGTGTTGTGTTATCTTTAGTGCTGAAATGATCTAAAGCAGGGGTCTCAAACTCGCGGCCCGCGGGCCATTTGCGGCCCTCAGTGCAATATTTTGTGGCCCGCGCCGACCGCTGTACACTGACAGAATCAGCTCTCCCCGCTCCGCTGATTCTATCCGTACACAGCGGTCACTGGCATTCCCCGCCCGCCGTGTAAACAAAGGGGCGGGGATGCCGGTGACGTCACCACGCACCCCACTCCTTTGTTAGACGCTGTGACGGGCGGGAAGTGTTAGGAGGGAACTTGCGCCGGCCAGAACCAAGGTAAGCTGTTCCCGCCCCTGCCTGCCACTTAGCTACCTATCTGCAGCCTGCCACTTACCTAGCTACAGCCTGCATCTTATATATATTATAGGTAGATACAGATTGGTACAGACTGATGTGACTGGAGTGGGGTGGGGGTGTTTTATTTATACATATATACGCCTTTTTTTTAGGTGAGGGAATGGAAGTTTTGAGTGAGTTCCCCCAAGCCATACTGAGGGTCTCAACTGCTTCCGCTCTAAAGCCAAATGTGGTTCAGATTTGTGAGGAGAAGCGCTGTCAAGTCTCTGGCAGCTAGGAGTAGGCAAAAGAAGATGCCATGTTCAGAAGAACTGTTCATAATCTTCACTCAATGTTCTATTAATGTTCAGGACACTTCATGTTCAGAAGAAATAATTAAAACTGTTAATAATGACATTTGAGGACTTTTTTTTTGTGTGAAATCCCTTTTGCGGCCCAGCCTCACCCAGACTTTGCCTCCTGCGGCCCCCAGGTAAATTGAGTTTGAGACCCCTGATCTAAAGCATGGCATTTGGTAATTTACCATCAGCCTGAGGCAGTTTTGCACAAAAAATAAACCTATGTGATTACAAATTATTTACCTGACTATTCAAATCCTGCACTTTTGAATTGATAAAACAAAATTGGGTAATTATAATGGGTTTCATTTTGTGTGGCCAGGAAGAGGCTTGCTTTTTGTAGCTTTAACATATATGAAAACACAGCCAGGAATTAATATAAACCTCTGCATAAACCGCTGATGTTTAATGAAGTATATTGCAGTTCTTTCACTTCTGAAAAATCACAGTAAGAGCTCAGTGATATGACACAATGCATAAACATGCATTAAATACTCAGCAGTCTACATGTGTTTGTTGCCTCATTACAAACATATGCAGCAAAATTCACATTATACACAATAAATTAACAATAGACAAAATTAAACATACCTTATGTCTCTTCAGGGACGGAGCTGAATCATTTTTAATCCGTATATCCAGCATTTTGCGTTCTGAAGGCTGTGAAGAGATGAGATGCTGGCTGAACTCCATTTTGTGCAATATGTGATGAGTTGTTGTCCATCTGATGTTTCAATTCACAAAGTGTAAGACCTGTAAAGGACCAGATATTTTTTGTTCTGATACACAATGGAATCCAATAGAGTATATTAACTTTTTTCTTTCATTCTTTTATGATTTGACTGCTAAATCTTGATATATTACAGATTAAGCGAAGAGGTAGCACAGATCGTCACAGTTTTAGTAACCAGTTGTGACCTACTGGTTAGGGAGTTGGACTGGTAATAGAAAGGTTGCAGGTATGATTCCTGGTTGGAACTGAAAAATGGACGTGCCTGACTTGCTTCTGTTAACACAATGTTGATGTTTCATTTTCCAAATTTGCCACACACCAGATCATTTTTATATACACACACCAGTTTTATAGGGAGTCCTAACTTTTTTCACATTACTATATATTCTGTTGCGATTTCTTTTCTGGAAAATATGGCAGATTATTATGACACAAAGGCAAGTTTTTTACAGATCTGTATGTATGGGGTAGAATTGGGATTGGGCCCAATACTATTAAACAAATGAGCTGAATTTCTGCTTCACTCATGTCTAACTAATAATGATCTGATGGGTGTTTTGAGCTTAAATTTTACAGACACATTCTGGAGACACCAAAGACTTATATCTTGCAAAAGGGGTAAAATCAGAGACTTTCAAATTAGGTTTTAACTTGACGTCAATATGCATCCATCCTGTAGGGTGGCGGTAAACGCACCCAAAACCGCAACAAAACATCATAGAAGAAGAACAAGATGCAAACGGGGAAATGTAGTTTTTTATACGTCAAACAGTCTTTGTATTGATATGTGAGGTTACATACCTCTTTATGCACGTCGGTGTGCAGAGTTGAGTGTTTGTAGTGGTTCGGCGGCTCGTGTGTGTGTTTATTATGAACTGAGAGCAGCTCGTCACGATTGATCTGGAAGTTTCCACACGCGCCCCTCCCGCGCCCAGCCTACCCATAACCCACCGCGCGCGCCTCCATTCTTCTCTCCAGTCCAACATGTCCATGATAGACAGTCCGTTAAGCGTGCTCGGCCAGAGGACGACTGGCGAGTCCGTGAGGTCTCAAAACGGTGAGTCTGGAAGAGATCATAATTACCCGTAACATAACGCAGAGTCCGGGTGAACAGCCTGACGCAGCTGCTGTTTGAGCGGAGGAGCGGCGGCCGGTGCCGCTAGCAGCACGTGCGGCTTACTGGAACCACAGCGTTAACATTACTGATCTATAACACTGTAATGACGTTATAGACCTAAATATGTCTTTGGAGTAAAGTTTTATATGCGCACATTTGAAATTTCTGCTTAATATAATTCCAGATATTATTTGAATATAGCATTGTTCACAGTCAATTACATGGTGCTAATGTTGTGTTGAAGTCATACTAATAATAGGCATGATTTTTCAGACCAAATATTCAAGTTGGTAAACAATTCAAGCGGTATGAAATATGAAAATTCTGTTATTATTGACTTACTCTGGTTTCGACTCATTAACGTTATGCGTTTCATAGAGGTAAAATTAGTTTTATATTCGCACATTCGTTCATTTAGCAGTCTCTATATAATTTATCATGTTACTTTGAATATTCGATTGAAACTAGCATGCAAGTAGGACTTCTAAACAACATAAACACTAGCTAATTGACTGTGAACAATTTGTATTTTGATAACGTCATTTGCTGCTAATAAGATTTACCTGTTCAGAATTTGTAAAGAATACTGTTCTGACTTTGTAATATTAAGGAGAATCTATCTATCTATCTATCTATCTATCTATCTATCTATCTATCTATCTATCTATCTATCTATCTATCTATCTATCTGTCTATCTCTCTCTTTCACTACATATATATATATATATATATATATATATATATATATATATACATACAACAGTTCTGTCTGGTTCTCGAACTTGATTGGCTGATAGCCGTGATATATTTAAGTAATATCAGCACCCATACAGCCTCTTTACACTTTGTGTATTACTCCGCCCACATACAGCCAGCAAAAAGCAGACACTACAGATCTAAAGTGTAAAAGATGCACGCTCAGCTGTTTAACTGTCAGCTTATGATTTGAACCCAAGGCGGAAGAAAGTAGTTCCTCTTACAAAAGGGTTTTTGAGACTCTCCATGTTTGGTTTTGTTTTTATATACACAATTATGCCGTCAAACTCGTAGCAGTGCGATATGGCTGTATATCGGCACTGGTGGGAGGTGTGCGTTGTGTCAACGCCACCACCAGTGCTGACATACAGCTATATCGCACTGCTACGAGTTTGATATATATATATATATATATATATATATATATATATATATATATATATATATATATATATATATATTATACACACATTTGTCAAAACAAACTTTTATTCCGGATGCAGTTAATTGATTAATCTTTGCCCAGCAGTAATTTTAACTTGTAAGCACAGTTCACAGAGCAGGTATAACTGAGCCCTCTTCTGATGAATACTGTTAAATATTCACATGCTGATGTGTTTTACTGGTTCGTTTGCAGTCATGGCTGCTGCATCCATTGCTAACATCGTGAAGAGCTCTCTCGGTCCCGTCGGATTGGACAAGATGTTGGTGGATGACATCGGAGTAAGTTTAAGCTTGTTTCCTCCTGTCTGAATAAGCCATGATGTTTACTGTTACATGCCAGATCATCTGTCTGATGGAAAACATCAGGAGTAGTAGTGCAGTACAAAAATTACTTTTATTATAGAAAACCCCAAAATGGCAGTATTGATTTAGTTGAAGATGCATTGTTTAATAATCATCGAAGTTATTACTTATACCCCCGGTTTCACAAACAAGGTTTAAAGCTAGTCAAGATTAAATTGCATGTTTGAGCTGTCTCAACTCAAAATAACTTGTTGTGAGATGTCAGTGTCATTTTTTGTTTTGTCTCCAGGTGCTCAACAGTTATATTTTTCTAAGGCCATTTTTATAAATATATCTTAAATAGCCGTATTTAACTAGTGCCTAGTCCTAGCTAAATTTAAGCCCTGTTTGTAAAACTGGGCCATAATAATGCAAATATTGAGTTGTATATGAACCATTTCTATGTTATAATGTATGTTTTGTAGTTTATTTAAATGGTGGCAGTCATAATTTATTTTTGAGGCAGATTTATTCAGAATGACGCTATAAGTACAGCAGCTTTAGTGCTGATTGCCTGAAGAGGGTTTTTTCTTGCTGTCCTTTAGAAATTTCCTGTTTTTGTTGTATTTGTAACACACATTTAACCTGTTTGCCTAACTTTAGAATAGTTCAATTAATATCCTAAAACAGACATTAGAGTTAAGGTTTGAATTAAGGTTAAGAGCTGTATAATTCTGGATAAAATGACAATCGATTTAGTCTTCTGTTATATATATATATATATATATATATATATATATATATATATATATATATATATATATATATATATATATATATATATATATATATATATATATGGTGATCACGATTAAATGCATTCAGGCTGCTAGGATAACATTCTCACAGTTAAAGGGAAAGTTCACCCAAAATTAAAAATTCTGTCCCTTACTCTTTACTTGTTTCAGACCTTAATGGTTTTATTTTTTTCTGTTTAACACAAAATAGCATACTTTGAGCAAAGCTGGAAACTTGTAACCATTCACTTATATTCACCTTATTCTCCGCAGACGAGCGGGCGCAGCCATTTGAATCATTTTGGCTCAAGAATTCCGGTCTCATTCACTTCCATTCATTTTTAGACATTTAAAACTGCATGTTTTGCTGTTCGATGTTGCAAACTGATATTTTCCTATGTTATTCTACTTTGTCTGTTTAGTAATGCAAACATTTGTTTGTAGAGCAAGTAGTTTGACTGTTTTCTGCTGTTTATTTTTCCTAGTCATTTCTCCCATTGGCGACTGAATCAGAAGTTCTAAAACAATCGTGAAAACAGGCGCACTTCCGCATTTTAGAATGAGGTCAATAGTAATTGTTTTTTTTTTTCTATAGAAGTCAATGGTTACAGGTTTCAGCTTTCCTTAAGATAGTTTTTGATAGAACAAACAAACTCGATAATTAGAAATACGGCTGCACAATATTGGAAAAAAACTAACATTGCGAAATTTTCGTTTTTGGTTATGAATATGATCTCACAAGACGACCATATATGGAAATAAATGCTTATTAAATACTGATTGGAATCACTTGTAGGGGAGTGCATCTGCATAAAATAAACACAATTATACAAAACAAAATAAATTAAAGCACAGATGAAACAATAGAATGAAAATGCAAATGAAACTAATCATGATTTGTGGTTTTCAGTTGGGGTTTAACAGTATAGTTTACACAGTAAAGGGCCTTAAAAATCCATCCAAATAAAATACTTGCATATTATTAGATTAGAGTTAAACTGTGCATCCACACCAGAAATTACATATTCTGAATTGTGTTTTATGGTTAATTATAATCCCAACTTGACATTGCAAATCCTGCGATGTGACTATTGCAGATTTGCACATTGCATTATCGATGCTGATATTGTGCAGCCCTTGTTTAAATCCCTTTAACATTTACATCCTACTAGTTATATTATAAATGTGGTAAGAATAAAAGGGAAAACCTTTTTTAAGTATCTGCATTTTGTTTTTTCTCCCTGCAAATTTTTTTGGGTCAGACCCAAGACTCAATAAACTGATTTGTAAATTGGAATTGCTAAAATTAAAATGACACCCTTTCCCAGAGATGGGTTGCGGTTGGAAGGGCATCCGCTGCGTAAAAAACTTGCTGGATAAGTTGCTGGTTCATTCCACTGTGGCGACCCCGGATTAATAAAGGGACTAAGCCGACAAGAAAATGACCCTAGTGCTTGTCTTCACCTGTTGGAGTAACTACTATCCAAGTTTTTAAGACCATTTGCTTGTGTGTTTCAGGACGTGACCATCACCAATGACGGGGCCACCATCCTGAAGCTGCTGGAGGTCGAACACCCGGCTGCTAAAGTCCTCTGTGAGCTGGCAGAGCTGCAGGACAAGGAGGTTGGAGACGGCACTACATCAGTGGTGAGCTGAAGCTGTGCATTAGCAGATTTTCCTGTTATAGTACCATCCATCTGAGCTGCGTCGGTGTGTGTGGCTATGCTAACAGGATACAGAAACCCTCTCGGAACCTTCAGGAAATGCAGAGCTTCTGCTGCAGCTTCCACAAGGTTGAGAGCACATTGAGTTTTCAGTCCCTGGACACTTTTCACGTTTCTGGGTTTCTCAGTAGTGGACATGATTGGGTAAACTCAGAGCGCAGTGAGAGTATAACAAATATTGTTTACAATACTGTTTGCTGAAATAAGAAAAACTTGATGGGGTTATCAAGTCTTTCAGAAGGACAAAAATGGTGTGAGACTGAAGACTGCAATAATGTAAATCTACTAGGGGTGTCAATTAATCGTTTCTTCGGTGCATCGCGATGCAGACGCGGACAATTCGGTATCGGTTCAGTAATAATCATAACCGGTTATTACTAACGTCATTTACCTCATATGCGCTCTGTCGCAAGGGAGGCGATTGCTAGTATTTACAACACTCTAACTACTTAAAACTCATAAACTGTGCACAATTTCACTGTGTGTGTTTGCTGGATCAGTCTTTCACTGACATATACAACAAAAGCCCCTATTTCACTGAGATAGAGAGAATGAAAGTAGCCTACTCCATTTCTCTCTCTCTCTCGCTCTGTCTCTCTCTCTTTCTCTCACACACACACACACAGTGGCCCTTTTGACCTGCTGGGGTGGCTTTTCTTCTCCTCTCGGCTGTTTTACAGCATTATGTTTGGATACAGAAACGAGCGCGTGTCTGCAGAGTTTTCTCCACCGTGTCTATCATGCATCAGCTGTGAGATCGCCGCTGCCGCCTGCCGCTTATCAATGTCACTTATCTGAAGAGCGCAGCGCGCAAGAGCCAATCGCAACCGTTTTTGTTGAGGGTGTGACTAATGAAAGAGGTGTAAGAGAACTAGACAAGGATCAGAAATTGAGCTGGATATTTATATTTGTTTATATTATTTGCTTAATGCTCGTTTTGTTTAAAGTTACAGTTTATATCTCTGACTGTTTGTATTAAGCGACAAAATTGTATTACAAATAGTATATAAATACAAATATATTCATACATTTTAATACAAGAACTGCTGCTGTGAAGAAAATATAAAACTGTGTATGGAAAGCATCGTCAATGCACTGTGATGCACCGAAATATCGAATTGAACCGAATCGATGGCATGATAATCATAACCGAACCGTGAGACTAGTGTAGGTTCACAGCTCTAAAATTTACTGCATTACAAACACCTCACACAAGCCATAATTAGTTTTCTGTGTAATTTGATGCAATGATGATTTAATGCACACATAAACACATATAAATGTTCATACATTTGTTTATTTTTTAATTATTATTAAAATAGTAAAGCCTTTTAAGGATTCAAGATGCTGATGAGCGTTAAACACATCATAACAGGTTTGTGGAAAGGGTCTATGCATGTTCTTACGTGTTTTTGAGAATCACAATATGAGATAGAACCTCATTAGGACATTTGTCTATAGGAAAGAGGACAAAACACGCAAAGCATCATGTATACATCATCAGTTGAATGAATTTCAGTAAAAGTGTGAGCTTGTTGAGGAAAACCTGTGTGTGTGTGTGTGTGTGTGTGTGTGTGTGTGTGTGTGTGTGTGTGTGTGTGTGTGTGTGTGTGTGTGTGTGTGTGTGTGTGTGTGTGTGTGTGTGTGTGTGTGTGTGTGTGTGTGTGTGTGTGTGTGTGTGTGTGTGTGTGTGTGTGTGTGTGTGTGTGTGTGTGTGTGTGTGTGTGTGTGTGTAGGTGATCATTGCGGCTGAGCTGCTGAAGAGTGCGGATGAGCTGGTCAAACAGAAGATTCACCCCACCTCCATCATCAGCGGATACAGACTGGCCTGCAAGTAAGAGCCATTTCCTTTGCTGACAGGAAGACCTGTGTGTTCAAGCATGATTCACAAGACATTTCAGGCCTCATTTACACCTGCTGCTGTGAATTTTGGAAAAAAAATGCATTTTTGTTTATGTGTAGACACTCAATTCAGGCCTAAACAGGGTCCACTGTCAGCCCCTTTATAAGGTAGTCGAAAATGGATTTCATCTCATTTACATCAATATTAAAGGTTATTGCACACTGAATCCGACATTTTCATCCGTAATTTTTGCACGTTAAAAATAAATTCGACCTCATGTTGTGTGAATTGTATTGACACAGTGCCTCCGAAACGTTCGTTCGTTATAAAAAAAAAATTCAATCCGGGTTCGAATTTTCTATTTTGTTTTATTTCTTTGTTTTTCGCATCCGAAAGAGTATTTTTGAGAGATGTTTTGACAGTTCATACATTTGACACAGAGACGTAATCGCTTCAGTCCGTTGCTCCGATACGTCAACGTGGCCATCATCTATTACAATGTCTGTAGATACTTCCAGTCTTTTTTAGGATTTGTTTACGTACGGAAACGTGTGAAGTATCATAAGCAATGTATCAAAGTTCCACTGATTTCCTAAAAATAAACTTTGCATTTGGGGATCATCCAGCGCAGCTCTTTGAGGAAAACTCTCCTTCCTCTCTATGTAGGCTAGTATTGGATGAACACATTATGTAGCCTATTCCTCTTCTCTTTCCTTCCTTTGAATTTTTCCCATAGGAATACAAAAAAAACGCATATGAACATTTTGCACTTCCTTGTGCAAAGACCTTAACTGCCATAAAGCACCAGTGACGAACACCGGCAGTGGCCTGAATTGTGTTTTGTTAAGTCGCTGAGTGTTTTATTCAATGTTTTGTTGTTAATTGCCTCAAATGCAAAGAAGCGCAGGGATGCAGGTACAGTCACTAAAAAGCTGCATGGTCAGCCTTTTTGCCTGATGAAAATTCAAGATTTTTTGTATAGAATTACACTTTTTATTTCTAAAGGCACTCTGTGTAATTACTTTGGTCTTATACATTCACAAAACAGATATAAATGTGGACAGCTATGTATGTAAAAATGTAAATGCTGCATTAGGAACTAATGGGGGGGTGTAAATAGATTTTTACCTGCATTTTTCAGTTTTATAAAATAGATTTGCTATTTTTAATAATATATTTAATTGCTTAATCATTTATTTTGTATTTTAAATTTTAATAATATTAAACAACAACAACAAAAAAGTAAAAATTGTATATATCATTTATTTAAAGCAATTTAAAGTAAAATTAGAAAGTAAATATACATCCTCCCTAATCAGAAAAGTGTCTGAAAGTGGACAAAAGACACTGATTTTAAAAGCAGGTGTAAACCGTAAATTAATCCAGTCATATCATGTATAAACAGAGCCTCACTTAAACCGTCTAATCTGCTGTGTTTCACAGGGAGGCTGTCCGCTACATTAATGAGAATCTCACCATCGGCACAGATGACCTGGGCAGAGAGTGTCTCCTCAACGCCGCCAAGACCTCCATGTCCTCCAAGATCATCGGAGTGTATCCTCTAGCACCAATCAACATTAGAGTCCTCAAAATGAGCCTTTATTAAAGGGATAGTTCACACAAAATAAAAATTTACTCACTGTTTACTCTCCCGCAAGTAGTTTCAAACCTTTAAGTTTCTTCTTTTGAACACTTAAGAAGGAAATTTGAAGAAAGCTGAAACATTGACTTCCATATTACTTGTTTTTTCTTCCATGGAAGTCAGTGGTTTTCTGCTCTCTTTAAAATATCTTGTGTGTTCAACAATAATGAAACGTATAAGGGTTTTAAGCAACTTGAGGAAGAGTAAATGACGACCGCATATTCATTTTTGGCTGAACTGTGCCTTAACACATGTGTTGGACTGATCATTTGAGATGGTGCTGTTGTTTCTTGACGCTCTGTCAGTGATGCTGAGTTCTTCGCTAATATGGTGGTCGACGCCGCAGTGGCTGTGAAGTTTGTGGACGGTAAAGGGGTTGCTCGGTATCCCATCAACTCTGTCAATGTGCTGAAGGCTCACGGACGCAGCCAGAAGGAGAGCTTCCTGGTCAACGGATACGCACTCAACTGCACTGTCGGCTCACAAGGTCTGCTCATGCGTTTGCTGTCTCCTCTGCATGTCTGTCATTAATATATTAATTAGGGGTTTCAAAATTAATTGTTTTTTTGGTGCACCGCGATGCGGACGCGGACAATTCGGTATCGGTTCAGTAATAATCATAACCGGTTATCATCTACTGACGTCATTTATCTCCTTTGCGCTCTGTTGCGAGGGAGGTGAGTGCCGGTATTTACAACACTCAGGAGCCAACTCGGGGCCGGCCAGTGGTATAGGCAATGGCTAAGGGCGCTGTACATCCAGGGGGGCGCCAGAAATGAGCGCGGTTAAGTTGGTTTTGTTTTTAATATTCCTGACACATTCAGTTATAGCGGCAATAACTCAATAACCTCTTACCCTAAAAACATCTAAAGTGTGTTTCCTACAAAAAGACAAAGCTGGTTATGTTTCACAGCAGTCTTTTTTTCTATTTTTCACTCGACATTACGTCCACTGCTCTCTTTAAGCCCTCACAATATGTGTTTATCCGGGAGAGTTCACATGGAACGGAGCTCTCAGTAAAGAACCGTTGGAAAAGTGCTCCTTTTGTTTGTTTGTTTTTTTGCTCAGCGCAAGCTCTCCCGGCTAAACGCATATTCAGGGTCCCCGCGGGTCCTTAAAAAGTCTTAAAATGTCTTAAATAAAATTTTCGATTTTTAAGGTCTGAAAATGTCTTAAATTCTGTAATTTTCCATAAGGAGGTCTTAAATTTCATGTGGGATCTTAAATATCATGTCCGACTCGTCTTATGGCGGCAAATCAATGGCAATATAAATCGAGCGCAGCGGTGATGTTTGCGCGCGAGGAGAAGTGAACCGAGACCAGATTACAGGTCTACACGCGAGAAAACTACAGCTAGCGAGCGCACAGGGGATCTTCGAGCGCGCTCAACTGATCTAGCGCGAGAAAACAAGTCCCGCGCGTGCACATCATCATCTGTGCGCACGATGTACGCTCTCGCGAGCGAGGTCATGCCTACAGCGCGCGCGCGATCAGTTCTCTCCGCTCGCTCGCTGGCTCTTCTCTCTGCTCGCGCGAAACATTTTGGATTTTTGTGAGTCCTAGGGCGGGACTTGGTTTACTTGTTATCTCTAACGCTATTGGCTACTCTACCTTTCCAGAAGTTAGCCGGGATTGGACGCAGGTAAGCTAGTTTCCCCGTTAAATAAAAATATACAGGATATCTTATCATAATGTCACAGTGTGAAACTAATAGACTTACTTTCTCTGTAATAATAGGTGGAGACTTACTTTCAATAATGAGATATTTCTTGTAATAATTAATCTCATAATAATGCCTATTCTTACCATCATGACCAAGTCATATAATGACATATCAAAATAATGAGATATATTCTTGTAACAAACTATTACTTGCGAGAGAAAGAGAGAGTTATACCATGTGGCAAAAGATCTCTCCATTAAACAGAAATTGGGGAAAATATGCATGGGCTAATAATTCAGGACGAATAATTCAGACTTTAAATGTGTGTTTTAAACCATTTGATGAAGTTTAGCACCTACATTTAAACTGAACTCAAACCAAACGTGTTTTTTTTCTTTTTTTTCTAAGACTCATTGTCCTTGACTCATTTTCTATGAAGAACAAGTCAGAATAAATTAGATGGACAATATTATACAAAATAGGCTATACATGCATGCAGTGCATAAAGTACAAAGGTTTATAGTAAATATATTGCCATTAGTCTGTTATTCCACTTTACAGTTAAAGTCAGAATTATTAGCCCGCCTGAATTAGTAGCCCCGTTTATTTTTATCCTAATTTTTATTTAACGGAGAGAAGATTTTTTTCAACACATTTCTAACCATTATAGTTTTAATAACTCATTTCTAATAACTGATTTATTTGATCTTTGCCATGATGACAGTAAATAATATTTGACTATATTCTTCAAGACACTTCTATACAGCTTAAAGTGACATTTAAAGGCTTCACTTGGTTAACTAGGCAGGTTAGGGTAATTGGGCAAGTTATTGTATAACGATGGTTTGTTCTGTAGACTTTCGAAAAAATAAATAGGTTAAAGAGGGTAATAATATGGACCTTAAAATGGGTTTTAAAAAATTAAAACAGCTTTTATTCTTGCCGAAATAAAACAAGAAAAAAGTGGGCTACTAATTTTGACTTCAACTGCATATGTGACCTTTAAGATGTGGGCCTGTCGTATAGAAAGTGGTATTTGTATGCCTCTGAAGTGGAATGATGTAATGGATAGTGAGTAAAGCCAAACGAATATTGTAGAAATTAAATTGTTGCTCAATAGGTGGCGATAAACACCCATCTGAATGTCTGTCACTGTATTTTTTATGTTTAATTGGGCTAATCATTTTTGATTGAAGTCTTTATATGCAGGTTATTCAATCATTAACTAAAAATGAGATTGAAAAATATATATAATATATAGATATATATATATTTTACACTGACCTATATTACAAACAATGTTAACAATTATAATAATATACAAAGCTGCACTGCACATATAGTATGCATTGTATGGAAAGATCTAAAATGCAAATAAACTCTTCTGAAGACAATATTTCCTAGAAAGATCATCCCCAAGTGTAATAATGAGCACTGCTGTTGTGGTTAATAATATTGATGTTGTGGTTAATAATAAGTAAAATACAACAAACCAGACAAGTGCTGCACGGACAAATCAAATGGGTTTAGAAAGTCATGTTACAAGAATGCAAGTCATTATTTTAGAAGATTAATTTTTATTATTTGACTGTTTCTCGAGATTGAATCCTCATAAAGTTCTCAGAAAGTTTCTTATGATTATGACTTGCAAATTGTATATATATATTTAACGGCGTGATCTTTTAACCTGCGTCCAATCCCGGCTAACTTCCGGAAAGGCAGAGTAGCCAATAGCGTTAGAGATCACAAGTAAACCAAGTCAACCAAGTAATCTGCTCACGGTTCACTTCTCCTCGCGCACAAACATCACCGCTGCGCTCGATTTATATTGGCATTGATTTGCCGCCATACTTCCCCACATCATTCTGTGTTGACACACTGAACATTTTCCTGTTTTTTTTTTTTTTGATTAGGTAAAGTCTTAAATTTTCATTTTAGAGGACTTAAAAAGGTCTTAAAAGGTCTTAAATTTCCTGTTAAAAAATGTGCAGATACCCTGATATTGCAAGAGCTTAAGTGTGTGTGTGTGTGTGTGTGTGTTTATACAGACAGCTTGTTATAGCCTCCCTCCAAAATATAACGCGGTGTATGGAAAGCATCGTCAATGCACCGAGATATCGAATTGAACCGAATCGATGGCATGATAATCGTAACTGAACCGTGAGACCAGTATAGGTTCACATCTCTAATATTAATGCAGCATTTCTCAATCCTGGTCCTCAAGCCGCACCACACCGCACATTTTATCTGTTTCCCTCTTCATGTCAGACGTTTGTTCTAATTCAACAAGTGCCCTGCAAAGTGAACTACAGGATATTTTGCCATGTTTTCAGTTTGAAGGGTGCATGTTGCTTTCAAATGGCATATTAGTTTTTGATATGTTCATTTTTATATTGTATTTTTTTTAATGGAGGTATATTGCCATGCTTATCTGGAAAGGCGCTGCAGGTAATGTTGTGTAAGTTCATGAATGATTGTTTTGAAGTGAAATGAGGGTTTCTCATGCTCAGCTAGAGTACGGAAGGAGTTTACGAACAAAAACAAGGGCAAAATTGACAATTGATTCTTGGCCACACAAAATTAAACCAATAATAATCACTCAATTTCCTTTAATCAATTCAAATGTGTAAGTTTGTATAGTCGGGTAAATGGGGTGAGGCGTGTTGTTGATCCAGAGAAAACTCAATGAAGAAACCTGAATGTCCCATTTACATTTGCTGCCACACATCTGTGGTGTGTGTAGTTATACGCGTGGGATAAAGCATCATCTGCCTGAAGCCTATTATATATGCAGATACAGACGTGTGTCTGTGTTAACTTTGGGCTGGACAGCTGATTTATTTTTAGAGACATTAATAAGCGTAAACAAATAATAACAAATAATAAGCGTAAACCAAAATAAATCAGGCACTTCCAGGTGCCGCCAGTTAAAAGCATCTCAACATTGAGATGGATTCAGAGCCTGGAAAATACTTCAAAACAAACACAGGCCCTCGAATGTGCTTGAATTGGGTTTGAAATGAAATGTGTTTATCGTGTTATTTAAGCAATTTTACTGTGCTGCTGTCAAAAACTGAACTTAAACATGATCAGTTCTTCATTTAAAAATCTTAAATCTTGTACAAGAACAAATAATGCACATTTGATCAGTATTATAGACACCACATTTGAATATTACAGTATTGAATTCAACACATTTTATTTAAGGTCTTTAAACTTGAATATGACACATTCGAAACATCATCATTATTCTACTATTTTAATGGCAAATTAAGTGTCAGTAGTGTATGAGTGTAAGGGAGTACAGTAAGTACAGTACAGTAAGGGAGTTTCATGGCACTACATATGCTGGGGGAATTAAAAAATGGTACTTCATATGAAGACAATGGTACTTTAAACACCCCAATTAAGCAGGATATTTTCACACCTCTTGAATAGAAAAAGTCAGGAAAGTGGGTGTGTCTAGCTCTGTTTGGGTGGGAGTGTCGAGGGAGGAAAAAGGGGCAGGGTTTGAATAAAAGTGGGAGCTGCCATTTGGGCACGTGCTGCTGACCGAGGAAAAACAAACACACGCAGGGGAGAAAGACAGTGTGTTTAATGACGGTAAAATGTTTGATACCGCATGTCGTATAACAGAAAAAAAACCTCTGCATTTCTCTGTAACTCAGATGCACTCGGTAGGTCAGAAAGCTGTGTGTGTGTGTGTGTGTGTGTAGACTATCCTGTCACAAAATGCGGCGAAAATTCAACACGACGGTCGGCAATAGTTTGCTTGCAGTGTTCATGTGTTTACACACAGAGCAGCATTTACAGCGGATCCTTCAATATTGTAGTGATATTAACGTACTGTAAACCAAGTAACTTAGAAATCATTTTGACTGAAGCCTGGTTTATACTTCTGCGTCAGGTGAACGGCGTAACTCACGGCGCATGCAACACACTTAGCTGTGCATTTATACTTCTACGCGCTGTCTCTGTTGGTCTGCATTAACACTTCCGAAACGCTAGTTGGCAGTGAGGTGTAAATGTTGCTCTGTGTCGAGTTTCTTCGTTGCTGCTTTGCTTTTCCTGAACACTTCCTGGATGTACAAGTGGCTCAAACTCGCTCATTTTGAGGCAGGAACCGGCGGACGTGCAACAACTTTAACTATGAGGTAAACACAAAACAAAACTTTCCATCCGGAGCTCCTTCACGGGACTCCACACTTGTAAACAATCACTGAATGGCGCTCGCGCCATTCGCGCGGCTCTCAGTCCCGCCCAGACTCGTCAGCGCTACCAAGCCAACCAATCACAGAGCTTGCGCTACGCTTGGTTGTGAGAGGTGCACTTCAGCGACGGCCACGGCGAAGGGCTATGCGTCAGCGCCGTAGCATACGCGTACTTTTGACACAGAAGTATAAATCAGCCTCAAGGTCTGTCTGTAAACACTGAAAGAGTACTGCTGACCATACCAACAATAACTTTGCAATCTGAATGAACAAAGAAAGGGCGCTGATCGCACACACTTACCGAATCTGTAGACAGGACAATCACGACATACTGGAGCTTCGTCTTTTTTTAAAGGAGACGAGCAGCAAATCCGGATCTCACCATTGATAAGAAATGCTCTCGAGTAAAATAATGCCATATTTAATAGTGTTTTTAGCAGTGTGGGACACGTTTACGACTGTCAACAGCTTAAAAAAATGTGTTTTGGTGTTTCGTGACCCTTTAAAAAGTAATTCATTCTGCTGTTCATGAAAGAGTGGGAATCCTGGACACTGACAACTGAGATCTCCCAGTGCGATATGGGATCATATTTGTGCAGTCTGACATGCTATATACTGCAATTTAAGGCTTTTAAAAGTGGCACTGTGTGCGCCAGGCTTTAGTGTGACTCTGAAACTGTCTTGTATTTGTTCAGGGATGGTAAAACGTGTGGCCAACGCTAAGATAGCCTGTCTGGACTTCAGCCTGCAGAAAACCAAGATGAAGCTGGGCGTTCAGGTGGTCATCAATGATCCGGAGAAACTCGACCAAATCAGACAGAGGTGAGGCGCAATGTTGGACCAGAGAAATAAAAGGAAGAAACTAGAAATCTCCCATTTACATTTGCTGCCACACATCTGTGGTGTGTGTAGTTATACGCGTGGGATAAAGCATCATCTGCCTGAAGCCTCTTATATTTGCAGATACACGCGTGTGTCTGTGTTACCTTTGGGCTGGACAGCTGACTTATTTTTTTAGAGATATTAGTTTTAATGCATTAAATCAAATGTGACGCTTAACCCCGCCCGGCTTCTCAATTTGCTTTTCATTTTGCTGTGTTCACACCAGACGCGGAACGCGAGGATGAATCGCGCATAAATAGACGGGTGAGCGTTTGAGTTTACTCGCCTCATTCGCGTGTCAAAATCCGCTTCATTCGCGCGCGCCAAGTTAACTTCAGAACAGACGTGGATTCGCGTGATGGGCAGGGTTTCTGTTTATGTGCTTTATAAACGGCATCGATTCATTTGGAGCCGTGTTTGAATCCACTAGATCCTTTCAGAGATGCATCCAGCTCTGTGAGCTCAGAAACGTAACCTGGATGATGGAGGCTTTTCGCGGTGCTTCTGACTGAGCCGAGCCCAATTTTAAAGATCTTGTCGGTGTAGGCAGGGGGATTTTCCCCCAGGACATCATAATTACGCCCCAACAAGAGCTAGCTTCTGATTGGTTAACGAGGCGCGAATGTCTGATAAGTTTAGACTTTCGAACTTATGCGATTCGCGTGTTAAGCGTGCAAAACTGTCAATTCGCGACGCGCCATTTGCGCGTATCATGCTGCAGGATGTCTATTCGCGTCTTTGCATTGACTTAACATGTAAACCACTCGCGCTTCTGCGTCTGGTGTGAACGGAGTGGTGTGCTTGAGCTCAATCACTTACTGCAGAGCTGTGAGAAAAATGCTATTGGTTGTTTTTTTATAAGGGGAGGAGCTATTCTATGTCCCACTTTCTCTTTGTTTAAAAATTGTCTCACATCAAACAAAAAAGAACATTTCAAAACCCTTCATAAGACCTTTAATGGAAAGCCATGACCGTCAGTTTTATTCCGGCTGGTTGCAAGGGAGCATTTAATTTAACTTGTTAACTTGATAATACTTGTAGTCATATTAAAAAGAAAACAATGTTTATTTTGCTTTAACATATTTGTATGTTGACTTTGCATTTCAGGGGTCCGTTCTTCGTACGTGGATTACTCAGTAAGCTGGATTTGGATATTGACGATTTGACATGATCCAGGATCGTTTCGTTCTTCAAAGCTGATCCGAGAGTTGTTGTCATAGCAACAGTTCTGCTAGCTCAAACCTGATCGGCAGCAGGTTCAATTCATATAAACAGGATTAGATTGGCTTAGTTTAAGCAAAGATAATACAGAAAGTTATGTTCCAAATTCTGATATTTTCTTACAGTAGTAGTTATATAAACTTAGGGAAATGGTACATATTTTTAAACTATATAAATAAAGTTATAGTCATTAATAAAATAAATTAAGTTATACATTTTAATAAAACGTATGCAATCTGCACCCTCGAAATAAAAGTAGGCTACAAAGACTGCCACCTGGTGGTGCAAAGAGAAAGCTTATTGATATGAACTTTTTAGATCGCTTTAGTACAAATTGTGTATAATAGAAATGCACAATATGTGACTTTTTTAAAGCAATAATACATTTCAGCAGTCATAAACATGTTTTGACAGTTAATATGCCGGTGATTTGATGCTTCACAAATGTTGCAGACGCCTTTACCAATATGAAAATGCTTTTGTAAACAACCAGTTATTCTTTACACCGATTAAAAAATGGCTACTATAATAAAGAAAATCTTTTCTAAATGTAGAACTAAATACACTGATTTGCATTGAAATACATGATGAATACTCTTGACACATGAAAGTGGAAAGCCTGCAGCTCACAACAAATGTGTAAAGTTATTGCGTGTCATATTTAACAAGCCGTTTACTGCTAATTTGATGTAATTTTGCTCACATGGATAATTGAATATTAATCAGATGATGTCATTACGCTGCTGTGCCGTCAGCCAATCATTGCATTGCTGATCATGATTTCGAGGATCGATAGATCTGTCCTTCACAACACACGCAGCGATCTCAGATCAGTTCATCCAGACATTCTAATCTGATCCGCGAACTCGTTAGAAGAACCAAATTAGCGAGAGATCAGTTATCAAGATTAAAAGATCCGGGATCTGCCAAATAATCTTAGATCATTTAAGCGAGGTACGAAGAACGGACCCCAGGTTAGCTTTTACCCTATAAATCTGTTATGTTTACTCTACCATTGCTGTTTTTAAAATTAATGCACACAAACATTTTGCACCCATTTTAACATTAGAATCTATTGATGATCACTTGTGACAATGATCTTCATAACCATGTAAATATGACCTGTTACATGTGAGCATCTTATGAAGAATAAAAAATAAAAATGGGTAGAATATATCATTTTACCTGAGATGGTTTCAGGACTCGTTTGTAAGATTAGGCATGCTTTTTCCATATAGTTATAAAATGTAATGATTTTGTTTCTCTATTAATTTTTTTCCTCACTCTTGTTTTTCAGGGAATCGGACATCACAAAGGAACGTGTTCAGAAGATCCTGGCATCAGGAGCGAATGTGGTTTTGACCACAGGAGGAATCGACGACATGTGTCTGAAGTATTTCGTGGACGTGGGGGCCATGGCGGTGAGAAGAGTCCTGAAGAAAGACCTCAAACGCATCGCTAAAGCTACTGGAGGTCTGCTGAATTAACCTGCTCGCTTTACTCTGGTGTGTGCATTAGTGATTGAGTTCTGATCATGAGTGCTTGTGTGTTTTTCCTTCACAGCCACGGTTTGCTCTTCTCTGTCCAACCTGGAGGGCGAGGAGACGTTCGAGCCGTCCATGTTGGGTCAGGCAGAGGAGGTGGTGCAGGAGAGAGTGTGTGACGACGAGCTCATCCTCATCAAGAAGTGAGACTGAGATACTTTCATTTAAAACAAACTGAGAAGTCACGTTGAGCTTTATTGTCATCATGCTACATGTGTGGACATTAGGGCTGCACGATTAATCGAAGAAAGTTCACGATCTCGATTCGACCCTACACAGGATCTTAATTCAGCTTTTCTACGATTAAGCCAATTATGTTTTCAAGGTCAGGAGGGAAGCTTAAAGGGCCATGAAACCCCCTCGTTTCAGCAGGGTGTTTTCACACCTCTTCTTTGGAAAAAGTCAGAAAAGTGGGGGTGTCCAGCTCTGTTTAGGGGGGAGTGTCGGAGAAACTAAAGTGGGAGGGTGTGGGAGTGTCTATTTGGGCACGCGCGAGTTTCAGTCAAAATACACAGGAGAAAGGGATGGTGTTTAACCTACATGGACATCTGTAGTCGAATTATTTGCCAAATTATTAAATGTTGGACTTTAACTGCAGTTTGGCTCTTTCATTCAGGGAATTCATTCATGCCCCTCGCGACAAATGAGATATTTGATTCGAAGATCTGCTCTAACCGTGTATTTTTCATGCAATGTTTGATACCGCACGGCGAATGAGAGAAAAAAAACTCCGCATTTCCCGGAAACTTAGATGCACACGGCAGGTAGCGTCCGAAAGCCGCGTGTGTTATTCCGGTCACAAAATGCGGTGCTAACATGTTTGCACTCAATGCAATAGTTAACTTATTTGATACGAACAAACTGAATATACAAAGAGCACTGGTCGCTCACTTACCAAATCTGTAGAGACAGAACAATCACCAGCAACTAGAGCCGCGTCTTTATGAAGAGAAGACTACATCCGTAATCCAGATCTCAGCGTTTGCAGATGAGAACAGCTCTCAGGTAAACAATAATCCCCCTTAGACACGTAAATTATTGTTGTCGAGCGTCGCGTACACTGTTAATCCACACGTGATCCAGATAAACTCTCACAGAGAGAAAATGAAAACGAAACTTAATGGCAGCAAACTGTAAAAGCAACACTTCACGCTTGTTTTGCCAACACAACGTGGCGTCTCTGTGGTGTAAAGACGGTGACACTAATGAATATTAATGAAGTTGCACAATAGAGCGCGCTGATTGGTTTGAACCAAGTCTTACTCATGCATTAATGCAACACACTGTAAGACGTAATAAGGCACACTCTGGCACAGGCGTCCAGTCTGCACGCTGGAATACACGCTATTATCTCATGACCGTGACGCAGCTTCAAAAATTTGTTTCAAACAGGAAGTACGAATTTGCTTGAAATAACGCAAAAACAACCAATTTACACTTTTTAGTGAAATATAGGTGTCCTAATAGTGTTTATAGCAGTGTGGGACACATATATGACTGTCAACAGCTCAAAAAATGTGTTTTGGTGTTTCGTGACCCTTTAAAGGTTCAGGACACCCTGGAGAACTCGAGAACAAAATCGGCGACGTAGCGCAGAACTGCAAGTGCAATGATGACGCATCGGTTTCTCATTATTATTCATAGCATAATTTTCTTATCCTATGAGAAGAGCCGGCTGCTTAATTATTCATGAGACCTGCCCGAGTCAAGCCCGAGCTGAGAGACACGGACCCAAGTACACAGTATTTAGCCGTTCATGAAAGCTCATATGTGTTTGTTTCCATCATCCACGGGGTTTGTTGCATGTTTTCCCCCGCGTTCTTGTCAGGGCCGATCATACAGCAAAGCTGTGTGTGTGCTGCAAGTATTTTTGTCGGGAGAGCAGCACGAGAATTAGAGAATGGCGGATGTTGACTTTTATCAGGAGTTCGTTCACATTCAGACACATCACCGTGCTGCTGTGTTTGACTAAATCCTCCAGATTACCAGCAGGGTTAATGGTTAAAATAGACAGGTCAGGAGACCTGCTGCACTGAGTCTGCTGGATACGGGGATCGAGGGAGAATCCTCATTTATAGTGTTTACATGAACACACTTATCTTTATAATGATATAAATTGTGGTTATGTGTATATGAAATTACGAATAACAAATGTCGCAGGGCATTAAATCACTGTTCATTTCTTTGCATTTTAACTTTGTGAACTATAAACTCATGCGTCTCCTCACGGTTTGTCTCATTTTCTGAGCTAACGGTCAACAACAGTTGGTCGCCCTTCCCCCCTGCTGGCCACGCCCACTCCTGCCCGATGCTCGCGGAGCTCCACGCCCATTAATCATGCATCTTTTGAAAAAATTCTGAAGTAGACTTTAACCGAAAGTGGGGGGTGTCATGGCCCTTTAAAGGCGGCCACACAGGTCCTCACAGAAACATGAACACCTTCAAATGCCATTAAAAGTGTCACATACTGTATTTATAAGGTGTAATTCACCCAGAAAACAAAAGTCAGGTACGTCCAGGTGCAGTGAGTTGAAAACATCTCAATGTTTCAATTCCAACCAGGAATCGAACCTGCAACCTTTCCATTACCAGTCCAACTCCCTAACCATTAGTCCACAACTGCACCCTAAAACTGTTAACTGTATTGGTCCAGCTAAATCTGCTCCAGTGTCTAATGGTGGTCTTTGTGGACCGTTAAGTGGTCTAATAGCGAAGAATAAGACGAGATGTTATTGTCAGAATAGGCTGTAAAGCGTTTCTTTAATGTGTGTATGCATGAACACACTCCCATTATAATTGCTGCCATGCCTGTCTGGTGGCGTGTGTGGTTATACGCGTGGGAGACAGTGAGTGTCCTGAGTGGGAAACGGGACAGAGAAACTGTTCTGCTAACGTCCTGCTCAGAACAAACATGCTACTCATGCTGAATCATTGTCTTTAAAGGATGAGTTGCCCAGCCCTGATCTAAAATGTATATCAACAAGTGACGTCCTCTCTGTGTCTTCCAGCACAAAGGCGCGCACCTCTGCCTCCATCATCCTGCGCGGGGCCAATGATTTCATGTGTGATGAGATGGAGCGCTCTCTGCATGACGCCCTGTGTGTGGTGA
The DNA here is from genome assembly GCF_052040795.2 of Danio rerio. Classification (NCBI taxonomy): domain Eukaryota; kingdom Metazoa; phylum Chordata; class Actinopteri; order Cypriniformes; family Danionidae; genus Danio; species Danio rerio. The sequence continues at coordinate 2,535,663 of NC_141043.1, forward strand.
AGCGAGTGCTGGAGTCTAAATCTGTGGTGCCAGGAGGAGGCGCTGTGGAGGCCGCTTTGTCCATCTATCTGGAAAACTACGCAACCAGCATGGTGAGCACACACACAACCATTCCTCCTCAGTGTTTTAATCTGACATGGTTTGACCGAAAAGTAGCTGATGTTTAAACCCCCTAACGATCACCTGCACTTTGTTTGAACATGGACATTGAAACTACATGTTCAGTCTCTGATATGTTACCAATTACAGAAAAACTGCACACAGCAGACATTTAGTCAGACATGATTGGGTCGAGTTTCTCCGGATCATCGATGACCACCTGAACGCCAGGCTTCATCTTGGTTTTCTGCAGGCTGAAGTCCAGACAGGCTATCTTAGCGTTGGCCACACGCTTTACCATCCCTGAACAAATACAAGACCGTTTCACAGACGTTTAGTTTAGACATTTATTTGTGTTTAAAAACAACACACAACATATAACCAGGGCTTTACATTAACACCTGCCAAATGCGGGTAGATTTCAGCTTTGGCGGGTTAGACAGACACCTCCACTAGCCACTTTGGCTGGTTGAAAATAGTTTTTAAATTGTAGTTTTCCTAAAAGCAGAGTTCGACAATATAAGGATGGCCCAATATGCGTGCAAATGTGATCTTAGAATCGAGAAGTAAAATAATTGTGATCACGCGAGCTGAAGAAAGCAAATGAATACAGAATGAGAGGATGACGATCACTCGTGCTAACAGCTATTGTGATGCGCGCGACTGCTTAAAACGCGTGCGCGCTCTCGAATCGTGAAGCAACCGTGACTGGAACAGGTTCTGGACTGGAAACGCAACTATGATCGGTTCTCTTTCAAATAAACTAGACAAAACGTGATGAGCATGCACTCACAGTCCTGATGCTTTTAAGAGCTCAATGTGTCTTTTTGTAAGCAGCAGCGGTTGCTTTCACTTTGAACAGATTATTAATTGGCCTAAAGTACCATGAGCATGTGATCATCCTTTCATTATCACACACGGTGTGTTTCACCTGCTTTCATTTCCTTACGGTTTTATTTGCTTTTGTTTTTGGTAAAATGGTTTAATTATAATTTTTACAACAGTGCTTTAATGGGAGATGAACTCTCCATTTATGTGCAGTTAACTTGTGATCTGAGAGCTATTTAGCCACGACAGATTACTGTTCATATTTTTGATACATGACAATAGTTATTTTTTAAAATTCAATTGCTTTTCTTTCTTTTTAAAGAAATGTTTTGTTAAATAAAAAGTATAGTATACAGCTATACTTTGCTTGTTTTGACACAATAAAAATTTGTGGCTAAGAAATAATTATTTCGTGTGGTTATAGAGATAAATTTGGTACATCGTTAATTTTGAGTTCTTAAAAACTGATGTGAAATAAAAACTAATTACAATATAGCACTATGAAACCATGGCCCATTTGCTCGTGCTCATTGAGTAAACTCATACTCGATACACAAAAAGTGAAATGAATGAGGATCCATGTGGGCAACACAAAATTTAATATTTTTTTTATTTTAGCTTGTCAACGTCAAATTTATGCATATAAAATATATTTTCCCAACAACAAAATTGTGGCTAGTCAAAATGCAGAGTGGCTAGTAACATTGGAAACTACTAGCCACAGTGGCCGGTGATTAAAGTTAATGTAAAGCTGTGCGTCTAGCTCTGCGTTTTGGTACACTTTTGTCATTCTAGGTACCCTTCCAAAAGGTACCCAAAAAGTGGTATGGTACAATTCGCTTTTAGGTACCTTTTGACAGTGGAAACAGCCATAAAACCCACAGTCAGAGCAAACCTCTCATATGTCTTTAATCTTCAGCAGCACATGTAGCACTCTGTTGGAGAGCACTTCTGTCATTATGAGTTCATAATAGTCCATAAGGTGATGATAATAGTCAAACATGGCAGCTTGTTCTTGTTTTAGGTTCATTTGCTCCTCCGTTTATCCGGCTTCTCCTTTGTTTTTTCTTGCATCAGTCTTGTGTTTGTTCATTTCTGAAAGGATCGGATGTCGGAAGCACTTCAATAATCAAGCGCACAATATTATCTTCAGCTTAAGAAGTTCATTATTTCGAATAGATGCGCATCGAATTCTCTGGAGAAAGTGAAACTGCTCGCGCTTCTAGACGAGCTTATAAACAACTATGGTGCACAGAGTAGATTCTGCTCTTCTTTTTGGCTGAGTGGCTCTTCATCAAGATAAAACTAGGTTTGTTTAAGCTTGCGTCAACCATAGCTTGTTGTTATATGTATATATTATTACGGTGTAATGTCTCGGCTGTGTATTTAAAAATAGCTCTTTCTTTGTTTTCATTCTCCTGCGTGTGTACATGCCGGTGACCTTTCTCTGTAAACCAATAGCGTTCAGCTGTACGTCTAGCTCTGTGTTTTGGTACACTTTTGTCATGCTAGGTACCCTTCCAAAAGAGGGTTATTAAAGGTAAAGGTATTTTTCGAGTAATTGATCATGATATATTGTAATGTAAACTGTTAAAAAATATGATGATAATTGAGATGCTGTTTTCTTATGTAGTAATGTTTCTTGAATGTAGGTTTTTTTGTATGTTTCGCAAATTGTTTTTGAAGATAAGGGGAAATGTCTCTTGTATAATTGGTTATGTGGGTAGAGGTGAAGGTAAGACTTGTGTTTTTTAATCTTTGAGTAATTGTCAAATATAGAACACAATGTTAACTGTTAGATTTTTGTTGTATTGATGTACACCTGATTAATGATCATAGTTGATGCACTTTATCTCTGTAGAGTGAGGTTGGAAATGTGAAGATTGTTCATTGTTATCGCTGTAAAGATTATAAGTTATTGTGTGATTAATGGATAATGAAATGGGAGTGACGGTTTAACTTATTGCACATTGTGATTGACTGTGGGATAAAAGGGTGGAGTTAAAGAATTATGTCACACTGAGGAAGGCTTTGTGCTGAAACGTCTGTCTTTTAATCACCCGTAAAATGTTAGAAAAATAAAAACAGTACCAAGCAATTGAGTGCGAATTATTACCTTTTTTTTTAATAATACCTTCCAAAAGAGTACCCAAAAAGTGGTACGGTACAGTTCGCTTTTGGGTACCTTTTGACAGTGGAAACAGCCATAAAAGTGTACCCAACCGTACCATACTGTACCAAACTGTGAAAACAGGTTCTTAAAAAAAACAGTTTTTCCTCAAGGCCATGTTTTCTAATTTGTCTTCGTTTTATTTTTGGCTTTTATTGTTGATTAATGTTAATGTCGACAGCACGTTAATTTTGGCAGCATGTAAATTTAAGAATAGTATAAAAATGAAAAGTTAAAAATGCTCAATTATAAGGTATAGTAACTTTAATAGTTACTTTATAAAAGACTTCAGCATATGCTTATTGAAGTGGCGCAGCTTTTCTACAGTGAGTGAATTAGTTTGGAACATCTTTAATTTCCAATTTTACACCACAGTATTGCTGAATTTATCCTTTTTGATTAATTGGGAAAATGAGATTCATTAACATTTCAGATTACAGTCTGATTGGTCGATCAGTAGATATGTTTTATTAAACACCATAGATCATTGAAGCATTCATACACCTATATTTGCTCCATCCCTAACTTAAAACGTTACAGTGTGTATTTTGAAGTAAATAAAACACTTGTACACATTTGATTCCTTTTTCTTTTCTTTTTTTAAACAGTTCTTATGCATCCCTTCGGGGTTAAAACAGACCTGAAGACGTTTTAACACTGGATTTGCGTGCATGTAATGACTGGAGAAAATGAAGGGGGAAACTTTGTGGTTGCTCTCCCGATTGTGCTCTTTAGTAATGTGTGTTTTGTGTGTGTGTTGCAGGGCTCCCGTGAGCAGCTGGCTATTGCAGAGTTTGCTCGCTCTCTGCTGGTCATTCCTAAAACTCTGGCTGTGAACGCAGCGCAGGACTCCACTGACCTGGTGGCCAAACTCAGAGCCTTTCACAATGAGGCTCAGGTCAACCCCGATCGCAAGAACCTCAAATGGTCAGTGCTCAGACCTCTGAAATACCACAACCAGACGTACAATCAAGAATTCAAATGCTGGTGTTCAGAAGTTAGCTTTGCCTGAATTGTCTTTAAATCCCTTGTTTAGACAATACTCTGGAAGCAGTGTTGCCTATTATGGATTGAGCTGAGAGCTCAGATGAAATGCTGACCTGGTTTTAATTGCTTTTTGTGTGTTTCTGCTCTTAGGATTGGTTTGGATCTGGTAAATGGAAAGCCAAGGGATAACAAGCAGGCAGGAGTGTACGAACCCACGATGGTCAAAACCAAGAGTCTGAAGTTCGCCACCGAGGCGGCCATTACTATCCTTCGAATCGATGACCTCATCAAGCTCTTTCCTGACCAGAAAGAAGGCGGGCCCTCCTATCAGGACGCCGTCCAATCAGGCTCTCTAGAGGGTTAAGGTCTCTCATTGGCTGATTCTGGTGTCACTCCGCTCAGCTTTGTATTTATATGTGGATCCAACTGATGAGCTGTTAGTGTAGATTGTGCACTTTTTTGTTTGCGTTACTTATCTTTTTGCTATTAGCATGGCTGTCTGTCATGTTTAATGTAACAAATGTTCCTTTTTCTGCCATTTCAATGAAAATAAACCAGATTGGTGGTGTGGAAAAGAGAGAAATGTAGTTTCTGAATGTTTTGTCATGAAAGATGTTACGCGTGTTGTAAAGCATTGGAAACGCCACATGCTAGAGACGCCAGCTGCTCAACTCTGCAAGTGAAACTCAAACTTGAACATTGGCAGCCAATTTGAATCAATGTTAAATTGAATGTATAACCCGTCAAATGCACCTTACCTTATCCAGGGTGTCCGCGGGGTCTTAAAAAGTATTAAAAGTTGATCAATTATGAGAAAATTTAGGCTCTTAAAAGGTATAAGAAGTCTTAATCATGTTTTTATGAGGTTGTAAATTTAGTTCAAGCGTTGTCCAAAGTCAAAAAAGCATCCAAATATTTTTTATTTTTCTTCTAATATTAACAACAGCATTATTGATTCGGGCTGGGTCATGTCCGGCCAAGTTCCTCCGTCTGGGTGACGTCACGTAATTTGTGACGCTCTCCACATGTAGCAATACCATAGAGAGAAACAGACAGCAAAATGGGAAAATGTAAGTTAGCGCACTCCAGGTTGGAGAAAGACGAGCGTAAACATTTGGCTGAAACAACCGCAAGGCCTACTGTACGTATTGTAAAAAGATAATTACTATATCGTCGATGGGCATAAACGCTGTAAATTCCCACATGTAGTTTGCTACATGTAGTTGTCTATCGCCAGTTATTATGCACCACCAGCCACACCACTACCCAGCACGACAGCTGAACTTTTCAAAACGGCTACGACAGCAGCTCTGTTGACATCAGGGTGGCAATGGGCGGCACATCAACGGTGCACATGGAGGTTATCTGGGCATTTTACAGTGTGGCGATTCATCACTCCCTGAACTCACACAAAGGCATTTTTGGGATTGTAAAGGTAAACGTGTCAGACATTTTAATAAGTCTTGCCTTTGGTTTAATTTATTCTTTCAAGGTTTGTTTCTTCTGAGCTCATCTGACTTTTATTGCATGGTTGTGCTCTATTAATTTATTTAACTACAACTGTTTATTAAGTTAAAGGTTTGATACTGATTAGAACTTGAAGTGGTGATGAGGTCTTAATATTCTGGGGTCTTTAAAAAGGTCTTAAAGGTATTGAAATTACCTTTAGGAGTCCTGCGTACCCTGTTATCATCTAATATTAAATATTAAGTCTGCATAATGTGTTCTCATCCGTTTTCGAGGCTTATATTTGTTCCATTGTGGGCTTAAAAGGACAAAAGCCTACGAACTAATAGGATTTCTTTGAATTTTATTAATTCATTGACATCTCCAAGCTTGTAAAAACGTGTGCAAGATCTATGAAACCTGTTCAGAGATTTACGGCCATGTAAATGCAACAATATTTACAAGGTGTGATTTTATATAGATCACCTTTAAGCAGAGAACCATGGTCACTGGTTCTAGTCCTTACTGAGCCAGCTGACGTTTCTTTGCAGAGTTTACACGTTCTCCCCGTGCCCATGTGGGTTTCCCTCCGGTTCCTCGATTTCCTGCCACCGTCCAAAAACATGCAACTTAAGTTAATTGACTAATCCAAATCAGCACTACAGACATGCCCCTAGTAAGTAGTTATCTCTTAAGAGTAGGGATGTAATGGTATCAGAATTTCACGGTTCGGTAATACCTCGGTATGAATGTCACGGTACGGTATTTATTAAATCATTTACAGGAAAAAACAAAACTTATGAAAATACTCCAAAAAAGTGCCAAAAGTGCCAATGACATACAAATTAGTCATCTATCTGTAAGCTTTGAAACAGGAACTTCAATTTTAATAACAAAAAATTATTAAACCATGTAAAAAAATAAAGTTTCAATTTAGTAGTGTTGAAAACTCATCACATTCAACATTTAATCACTCACTCACTTAGAGATGGGTATAAAGGAAAATTATCATATAAATATAATCTGGTAAAAGCTGGTATCTCTGGGCATTTACAATGTCCCCTGCAACAGAAAAAAAAACCCTCTCATTTGGGACTGAGGTTTCTGGGACAAGAGAGATATGACTTGGCCCAGGTTGACAGCAGTGGGTAACGTTGTGCATTTTCTTTCCCCCACTTGAGAGGACAAACCATGAGTAAGATAGAGGTCTCATGTCTGCATCAATCTGAACAGTGTGCTGACAACACCGCTATTGAGTACGCGCGCAACAACACAGCTGATAAGAACTCGCGCGACAACACCACTATTCAGTACGCGCGCGGCGACAACACCCGCTTTAGAGTTTTCCAGCTCTTTTTCATCCCGCTTCTAGCAGCACACTCCATTTCCGCATTACTGGATCTGTAGCGACAACAGACCGCAAGGGATGATGGTCAAGCATGGGCTGATGGGAATTGTAGTTTTCGCTACCTCCCGTTCGCTTCATTCGCCTGAGCAAATTTTCTCAGAAGACCTATAGTTTTACAGAGTCATGCGACTTCGGTAATATCGAAAAAAAAAATTAATATTGTGGTATGACGGTATTTACAATACCGTTACATCCCTACTTAAGAGCAATCACTATCTGTTCATAGCTACTACAGCAGGGGAGTTCTCCAGATCAACCTGAGCTCAAACTCCCCTCTCACCTTGCAAACAGGAGAGAGCCCCAGGCTCGAGGATCTTATAAGCTCAGGGCTCTCTCCTGGGACAGCATGCCAAACAAGCTTTATAATCAATCATCAGCTAAGAGGGAACTCTTGAAATGGCTCGTGAAAAGCAGTCATCGCTAGCACGGCCCAAAAAAACAACATATGAGTTGACTGATATTTATTAACTGGTTTTTGTAATTTAATGGTTACTGAATAAAATTTATTAGACATGAATGCATTGACTATTAAATAAATACACACATACAGATCAAAATCCCATTTATGAATCACATCCACCTAAACCAGGCATGTCCAAACTCGCTCCTGGAGGGCCGGTGTCCTGCAAGGTTTAGTTCCAACCCCAATCAGACACACCTGGGCTAGCTAATCAAGCTCTTACTAGACTTCCTTGCAAGTGTGTTAAGGCAAGTTTGAGCTAAAATCTGCAGGACACCTGCCCTCCAGGACTGAGTTTGGACCTAAACTAATCTGAGCATCTCCTTCATACAGTGAAACTGGATGGAGATTTATGACGCAAGAAAATCCATATCGCTTATGCATTCAATTACAAATAATGTAGGCTCTTAGTCATAAACAATTGTCCCCGACATTAATATATTGTTGTTCAGAGGTAGCATGAACTACCATCCATTTTTCTTCTGAGAATAATCTGGTCTCCATGAATACATTTTTCATATTTGGCTGAACTCTTCAAGAACGGAAGACTCGAGCAGACAGAGTGCCTAGCTGTTTTGCCTTTCAGTAGCTGACTACTTGGCTTCATATGGTGAGTTTTGCCTTTTTAAAAACAAACATGGTCATTTTAAAGCCTCAAGTCTTAAATTTTGGCAATAAACAAAATAAATATACAGCATCCAAGTCTATCTTGTCATGAAAAGGCATTTCTTTGCTCTATCTGTGTTGCGACAATAATTGTTCCATTGGGTCACATGTTTTTTTTAATCTAGACTGTCCCTGCAGTCTTGAGGACTCCTTGACGTCATGTTGGGCGTATGAATGTAGTACCTTCACTTAAGAATGACCCTCTTAGACTAATTTGCACTGGCTTGCATTTCCGTGGATCCAATGACAAATCTGTGCATACTTGATGGGTGTTATTCTCACTGCCACGTTATAGTCCTTCTGCATCCCATCGACATCCACCCACTGGTGTCCAGAAAACACACCGATCACCTTCCTCTTCCACTTCCCTTTTCCTCCCTGATCCCGTAGCCTTACATACACACCGGCTCCGCTCGATCCCTTCTGCGCATCGCAGTACTGGTACATCAGGTCATTAGACTCCTCCAAGACTGAACAGAAGCGGTAGACCACTTTCCCCAATTGGTCGTTGTCAAACCCAGAGAAGTGAATCCTTCCAGCCGGGACGTCCTTGACTGCAGGAACAACATCCAAGTCCATGAACTTCATCTTGTGGGCTCGTTTCAGCTCCAGCAGGGCGTAATCATAGTCAGCCGCGACCTCCTTGCCTGTTTGTCTCATCCAGCCTGCTGGCACTTGAGTTCGCTTGACCCGCGTCCACCTGAAGACTGTTTTTTTAGACTGGTCTGACTCTGTGTCTCGCTTCATACGGTTCATCCTTTTCCCGTTGGGCTCCTTTATTTCTGCTTCACTTTCTCTCCTCTTTTCTCCTCTGCTCCTGCCTCCTCGTTGGCGTCCTCCCGTGCGTTTGGAGCGAAGCTTCATGACACCCACACGGAGCTTCTTTGTGCCCTTCAGATACTCGTGGCCATCATGGACACAGTGGGCAGAGGTCAGCACATGTCTTGGAGAAACCAAGATGCCTGAGCAACCCGTGGAGAGCTTAACCGAGGTGGAAAAGGGGTAATTGGTGGTGAAATGTTTATCGGTGATCACAAAACGCCCATCCATGCCGTATACCTGCCGCTTTCTGCGCTTAAGTGGTTCTGAGTTGCAAACAACAGAAGAGGACTTGTTTCTCAAGTCAGCGGAGAATTGCTCCAGTTTGATTTTGGTGAAGATGCGCGTCCCGTTCTCGTAGACTGTTTCATAAGACAGCAATCGCTCCAGCTCGGCAGGTCTCGGTTCTGGCAGCTTTCTTTGGCACTCAATCCCACACATCACTGCTTGGTCATTGGATTCATCAGCAGTGAATTCTGGACTTTGAAGAGTTGCTGAGCTCTGGTCCAGGATCACTGGGACCTTCATCTGTGTCGAGTGGCAGTTGTCCTCATTGTTTGTGATGGAGGCACCTCTAGAGGCCAAAGAAGCAAACACAGCCAGCGCAGTAAGAATGGACAACAAAGATGGAGGATCTGTCATTTTGCTCTGCCTGAGGATGAAAAGACAAGAGTTCAGAAGTTAAAGCATCCACATTGTAAGCAACTCTTCATTTCCAAATACCGGATTAAGGGTGCTTTCACACCTATTAGAGAATTAGAGGCCTTCATTTATTTACAAACTAATTTCGAGGTAATTGGTACCTGATCAGCTCCGGATATTGCACCAATCAGACAAGTATTGACACTAATTTACCAGAGCTTTCTACTCCAGTCATCTTCGTCTTGAAGAATCCACCCTTCCATCCCTTCTCTGATAAAGTGGTGGCCCAGTGGTTAGCACTGTTGCCTAACAGCAAGAACGCCGCTCGTTCGGCCCTCTCCAAGCCCGTCGGGGTTTCTGTGCAGAGTTTGCATGTGCTCCCCGTGTTTGGTGGGTTTTCCCCAGGTTTTCCGGTTTCCTCCCACCGTCCAAAGACATACACCATAAGCAAATTGCCTACTTCAAAATAGCCTCCTCAGGCAACTCTTAGTCAAATTTATCTCAGCAGTTCACAAGGGGAGTTCTCGATACCTACCTGAGCTCAAACTCTCCTCTCGCCCTTCAAACAGGAGGGAGGTCCGGGCTCAAGGATAGTCTGAGCACAGGGCTCTCTCCTGGGACAGCATGCCAAATACGCTTTATTATCAGTCAGACCATGACGCAGGTGTTGTTCTTTCTTTTGAGGTGTCGGTGCACAAATGAACGAAACAATAAGCCTAAAACAATATATTAGAAGATTAAAATAAGGAAAAGTTATTAGATCGGTCAATTTTCCTAACGGTTAAACGGCAATTTCAGCATGCACTTTCGTATTTGACATGAAACACATTTACCTGTATGATTGATGGCATCCTGCCCTACTCATCATTCTCTTTATAGAGCTGTATATATGCCTATTATACAACCGTAATACACTTTGATACAGCCTGGTTCATTAGTTCATTCTCACTACATTGAATCCGCTTCAGAGTTAGTTTCAATTGAGCCGAGACTGTCTGAATGAGGCGCCGTATGATTTGACCTGGATCCAAGCATGATTGCTGGATTCACATATGCCAAACAAACCACACTAACTGAACAAATGAGACGGGTTCCGAAACAAATATCTAGGTGTAAAAAAATCATTCTGTCGGTGACATTGACTTTAAAGAAGGTCAATGCTTTCTGATTCTTTCTCACACTCCCTTATAAATGTCTGTTTTGAGATACAGTTGAAGTATGAAGAATTATTAGCCCCCCTGAATTATTAACCCCTCTCTTTATTTTTTCCACAATTTCTGCTTAACGAAGAGATTTTTTCAACACATTTCTAATCATAATAGTTTTAATAACTCATCTCTAATAACTGATTTATTTGATCTTTGCCATGATGACAGTAAATAATATTTGACTAGATATTCTTCAAGACACTTCTATACAGCTTTAAGTGCACATTTAAAGGCTTAACTAGGTTAATTAGGTTAACTAGGCAGGTTAGGGGAATTAGGCAAGTTATTGTATATCGATGGTTTGTTCTGTACACAGTCAAAAAATTTGCTTAAAGGGGCTAATAATATTGACCTTAAAATGGTGTTTAAAAAATTAAAAACTGCTTTTAATCTAGCCAAAATAAAAACAAATAAGACTTTCTCCAGAAGAAAAAATATTATCAGACCTACTGTGAAAATGTCCTTACTCTGTTAAACATTGTTTGGAAAATATTTAAAAAAAGAAAAAAAAAACACTGCTTTAAAGCATTTAAGGAAAAAAAAAAAGATGAGTACTTTAAAGTAAAAAAAAGAAGCATAATGGCACTTTAAATGACAAGTTAAACTTCTAGAAACTTGCTTTGACTATCACAATCCCATTTAACTCCAGAAACTCAACATTTACCAGTTATATTACATCTTAGGCATAACTCATCTTTCATTTTATGAACGGATTTAAACAGCAAAGAGACTGTTGGTGATAGTCTGAGACTATGCTGAGGTGTACACAGCCAATGCCTTTTAAATAAAGCAATGGTGTGTGTCAACCTAAGGTTTTTTTCTGAGGTGAACTTATTTTTAGTTGTTGTGAATGATAAGCATAACACTCTTTATGCTAGCAGCACCTGGAGTCAATACAAGAGTATTGCGTTACATTGAAAAATGCTGAAAGTGAACAGTATTGTATGATTGCAGTGAGAATGTCGCAGTGAGTGAGCAGAAAACTCAAGTGTTTAACTAGTTCCATCTTTTGTGTAGTAGGCTATAAATAATGCTGAGTGAACGATATTGTGAAGTGATATAAGATGTGTTATTGTATTAAACTTTCTCCATAAGTTAATTAGCAAGTATTCCTGTCTGCTTCTAATTTGCGTTCTTAGCATGTTTAAACAATATGAAAATACAAACTTACCCTCAAACTGTATGAACCCGATGAGAGACGACGAGTGTGTGGCTGTGGACTCCTCTGTTTACAGTAGACTATCTATCTGCGTGTTTCCAAGTGCTGCACACGGAGCTGATCTCTGCATGAACGCGCGCTTGAGAAAAAAAGGCGGGAACGAGTGAGTAAACTGGTGTTTGGTGGCTAGCACACCCACGCCGATTTAACAAGGCTGCGGGCGGTTATTTATTTATACACGGCTTAAAATCTGTTGTTGGTCATGAATTGAGATGTGTCTTGCTGAGGTAAGAGTAATTCCATGCAAGTGTGAAGTTTTCTCCAAAAATAGCAAAATCCTTTATATGTTTTCTGTGTCTGTGGGCTCACAAAAAAAATCATACTCGAGTAAAAGTACCATTACTTGTCTAAAAAGTAGTGTAAGTAGAGTAAAAGTGTCTGTTGTAAATATTAATCAGAATACCTTTTATTTATAGGCGCCTTTTAAAGTACTCAAGGACACCTTAGCCTTACAGGCAAATTATAAAAACAAAACAGAAAAGTAATATAAATATTATTAATCTAGAAAGTTATTAAAAGTCATTAAATCTTGAACAGAAAGGTTTTAACCTGAGATTTAAAATTGGAGATCCACCGTTCGAGATCCACATTCGTCCACCTGACGAATATCTTAACGACAGGGAATTCCATAACTGTGGTGCTATGCAGCTAAAAGCCCTGCCACCAAATGACTTCATCTTAAAATTTGGAACTGATAACAGTTCATCTGCAGAAGATCTCAGTGAGCGCCAAGGAGTGTACCAGTGAAGAAGTTCAGAGAGATAATCAGGTACCAGTGTAACGGAGGCCAGCTAGTAAGTGCTGTGCAGGTAAACCTCACTCCTCTGACCTCTAAAGGTGCTCTAGCGACAGACGCAAAAGGCCATGGTCTTTAGCCTCCTTGTTAGAGCTACCAACTTCCATGCTGAAAGTCGTCGGTTCGATCACAGCTCGGAGTGGATTGGGTGGCTTAGGACCGATGGGGTTGCGTTGGTGCCGTGACCCAGATGGAAGTGAAGTTTAGGGGGGTGGGTGAGTGTAACGGAGGCTAGCTAGTAAGTGCTGTGCAGGTAAACCTCACTCCTCTGACCTCTAAAGATGCTCTAGCGACAGACGCTAGAGGTCATGGTCTTTAGCCTCCTTGTTAGAGCAACCGACTTCCATGCTGAAAGTCGTCGGTTCGATACCAGCTCGGAGCAGATTGGGTGGCTTAGGACCGATGGGGTTGCGTTGGTGCCGTGACCCGGATGGAAGTGAGGTTTAGGGGGGTGGTTGAGTGTAACGGAGGCTAGCTAGTAAGTGCTGTGCAGGTAAACCTCACTCCTCTGACCTCTAAAGATGCTCTAGCGACAGACGCTAGAGGTCATGGTCTTTAGCCTCCTTGTTAGAGCTACCAACTTCCATGCTGAAAGTCATCAGTTCGATACCAGCTCGGAGCAGATTGGGTGGCTTAGGACCGATGGGGTTGCGTTGGTGCCGTGACCCGGATGGAAGTAAGGTTTAGGGGGGTGGGTGAGTGTAACGGAGGCTAGCTAGTAAGTGCTGTGCAGGTAAACCTCACTCCTCTGACCTCTAAAGATGCTCTAGCGACAGACGCTAAAGGCCATGGTCTTTAGCCTCCTTGTTAGAGCAACCGACTCCCATGCGAAAGGTCGCCGGTTCAATCCCAGCTCGGAGGGGGTTGGGTGGTGTAGGACCAGCAGGGTTACACCAGGTTGTGAAGAACTTTGTAAGTTAATAAAAGAATTTTATATTGTACACGAAAAAAAAAACAGGAAGCCAATGCAAGTGAAGGAGAATTGAAGTTATGTGTTCAGAAGCACGCAAGCGGGTGACTACCCTAGCTGCTGAGTTCTGGATTAACTGTAATCTGTGAAGTTGGTTAAGAGGGATACCAGATAGGAGGGAATTGCAACAATCAATCCTTGATGTAAGCAGAGCATGTACAAGCACTTCAGTGTTTTGTTGGGATAGTGAAGGGCGAAGTCTTGCAATGTTACGTAAGTGAAAAAAGGGAGATCGTGAAATATTACTAATATGTGAGTTAAATGAAAGCATACCATCTAGAATAACCCCAAGACTTTTAACATGAGCTGTAAAATTTACTGGGGAATTATTGATAGATAAAGGATTGAGCTTTAGAAAGAACAGATTTAGAGCCAACCAGAAGGGCTTCAGTTTTACTGATATTAAATATTACTCAAAGTATGAGTAAAAATTATATACCTTTTAAAAGTACTCGAGTAGTGAGTATTACGCTGTAAAAAGCTGATGTTTACATGTAACTTGTGTATGTGTGTGTAAACGTAACATTCTGTAGAGCATTTAGTTATTGCCCAGCAGGCACACAACGTCATAAGACGTTAATATTAGGTTAGATTTAAGTTTCTGATTTTAGGTGACCAAAATTTAATGTCTAGCCAGCGTCTAAGGACAACGTTATTTTGATGTCCAATAATGACACCAAATGACGTTGATATTTGGTTGATTTTAGGTTGTGGTGGAAGTGATCAAAATCCAACATCATATTGACCTCAAACAAACCAACCATAAGTTAATATTTAACAGATATGCCATTCAATCCTTGTATATGTCTTATTCAGAAACCTCTAGGGGATTCACTGACAAAATTTGTGTACGTGGCCCAAAAGCCCAAACCAAGGCCAGGCAGACAACTGACAGCGTCAGACTCAGCGAGATCTGTAATTTGTCTCTCTCACGCTTTCGTCCTCTCTCTTTTTTCCACTTAAGCTTGACAGCTTGATCAACACAAAATAGCTGATGCACACAACAACACGTGTGCTTAATCACAGTCTGACTGTCAGTGAGGAAAGAGAGGAAGATGAATTAAAGGAGAACTGGTGATGGGAATGTACTTTGTGATTCAGACCTTGTGCACTGCGTCATTGTTGACATACAAGCGCTCATTCTCACACGTGCATAATGCTGGATAGAAGAGCACAACTGGCAAGGGTTCCAACTTTTACTGACTTTTATATTATTAATATTGCACGGTCAAAGTAGAAATTTCATTGTGTAGTCAAAGGGCACCTATAGTGAAAAATCTACTTTTCAAGCTGTTTGGACAGACTTGTGTGTATATATAGTGTATAGACCAGGGGTCACCAACCCTGTTCCTGGAGAGCTACCTTCCTGCAGAATTCAGTCCCAACCCTGATCAAACACACCTGAACCAATTAATAGTACCTAAAGCAGCACTTGATAATTACAAGCAGGTATATTTGGTCAGGGTTGCAACTAAAATCTGCAGGAAGGTGGCTCTCCAGGAACAGGGTTGGTGACCCCTGGTATAGACCATCATATTGGGGTGATATAAACACACACAGTCCTTTTTTTTTTTTCAATTTAACAACATAAAAACGGTAGATAAATTGGAGCGGTTTTCAAACCGACCACAACTTGTCGTAGGAGTGAGGTCCCCCCGTCCAGCGAATTGATTGACAGCTTTATGTAGCATGTCCCGGTAGTCACGTGTATAATCATGTCAACAAGACCAGACGTGCGCAAAGCAACCGGGAATAAAAGGTCTGTTCAGTTCGCTAGGATCATCAATCATCATCAAATGTGATCAAGAGTGCACGTGTGTAATGAATTACAGCGATTTACTTCAGCTTTACTTCATCACAGCCGCGTGTCAAAACAATTATACAGGAAGATGCTTCAATCCCGGTTTGTGGACGTTCAATCAGGTTTATTTTGTACATTAACAACAGATATCCATACAGCAGTGGAGCTTAACCTGTAACCTTTCACATATGCGTGCAAAACTAAACGCGCTCTGTCTGTCTATGTGTGTGTGTCTGCTGCGGTCTGTGCGTGCGTGTATTTGTGTGTGTGTATGTGCGCGTGTGTACTTTGTTATGATATTGCGAGTGACTCATCAATGCAACTGCACAACAAATACTCATTGGTAAAGTTCTTACTGTAGTATTCCTCACAAACGCTACGTGAGACCTTCTTCCTTTAAGTCTGTCTGTTGTCTTACGCAGCCGAGGAGATTTAACGCACGCTGACAGGCACGTAGAAACAGTAGGCGGGGAGGACTCGCCTTAAAGGCGTAGTCAGGGCCGGAGAAAGCTGAACTGCCGCTCTAGGCAAAGGACGGTTATGCCGCCCTCAACCCTAAAGTAAAAGCGGTCTTGTGTGAGGGTAGTGTCGCGGACGCCGCCCTAGACGCGGATATAATTGAGGGCGCAGGTGGTGAGGGTAGTGTCACGGACGCTGCCCTAGACGCGGAAATAACTGAGGGCGGGAGAGGTGGTGGTTGTGTCGGGGACTCCGCCCTCTGTATTCTGCCGCCCTAGGCGGCCGCCTAGGTCACCTCTATAGATGCGCCAGCCATGGGCGTAGTCTGACAAAACCACCCCCTGGTGGAAAAATGTATAAAACAGGATCTAGTAAAGGGCATAATGAAAAATCAGATGGGTGTTTTGAGCTGAAACTTTACATACACATTCTAGAGACGCAAAACACTTATATTAAATCTGAAAAAAGGGGTAACCTAGGTGCCCTTTAAGACAAGAATCACTACTACTATTGCTCAGGCTTTGGTTTCTAGTTTAGTAAGGTCTAGCCAGTTAGTCCAACGACAGAGTCTACTGGTGGACGAAGGTTCACTGCACGTTCCGTCTTTCCTTTGCACAATGTTGATTTACTTTCAATTTAACTCATATCTAACTGCAATGTTAGTATGAGGTGGTTTAGAATATTTATATATTTATCCTTGTTTTATCTGACTCCAATTTCAAAACATTTTACGTCTTTTTAATATTACTTTAGATCAGCAGTGACCAACCCGGTTCCTGGAGATCGACCTTCCTGCAGATTTCAGTTGCAACTCATATCAAACACACCTGCCTGTAGTTATCAAGTGCTGTTCAGGTTCTAATAAATTGGTTCAGGTGTGTTTGATCAGAGTTGGAGCTGAACTTTGCAGGAAGGTCGGTCTCCAGGAACAGGGTTGAGCACCACTGCTTTAGATTATGAATGACTATTCTCTTCGATTCGTTATTGTTTTGTTATTCTCATTCATTTGGATTCCTGTAACTGTCACGTTTGGGAGATTGAAACAGGAACAAAAAAGGGTGTAGTTTAATGATGAATATTGTGCAGTGACAGAGAACCAAAAAAATCAAAGTAACAAAGTATCAAAACAAACAAACAAACAAGAAACTAAAACAGATTAAACTTAGACTCGGCAACTATGACAGTATACAAGACTGGAATCAAGAACACCATACCAACAAGGACGAACGACAAACTAACAAACTGGTTGAATGGCTGAATATATAGTCCCGGAAATCAACGGTAAAACAGAGACAGCTGTGAATACAAATCAGTGTAAGTGAGTTCTGGTGTGTGCGCGTGGTATGTATAGAATTGTAGTTCTTGGGCGCTGTAGTTCACTCTCAGAGTTTGAGTCGAACTACAGCACCCTCAGGTGGTTACTGACAGTCGTGACAGTAACATCCTGAGTCTTGTACCGGCCAAGTATACAATCTGTTAAACACAAGCGTGTCAGTCTTGGTCACTAAACAGAGGCGATTAACCACTATTCTAAAAAGGCAGAACCCTACTTACTCAGATTAGAACATTTGTTGTGTGGTCCCCATAGATCTGCTATTTACTAAATCTAAAGTTTAAAAGTGAAGGCCTATCCCCTTAGATAGATACTTGAACTTCTTTTATTGCATGCCCTCACACACATACACACACATGGCAGTGTCTTCCCATTCATCAAGTTCATCAAACACCAAAATGAGTGCTCATTTTAGGACGCACTATCATTTTACATAATCACAGTTTCTTCATTTAACTCTCACCTCAGCTGAGGATATACGAGCATCTTTGCACATGCACAAACACATCTCTGATTTACCAAGGCAGAATCTAAAAAGGTTTCCGCCATGGCATCACTATAAAGATCCTTTCTGGTTCCTCCATGGACATATATTCTTAGGCGTGTAATGATACCATGGACAACAGGTCATACATTATGCAAAGATGTTAATTTAATAGCTGAATAATTTAAAAAAAACAGTGGAAAAAGCTACCATTTGTTTATATTCATCATGACTCTTACTCTATATAGGTGGAACAAAATTTATTTAACTAAAGCTTAACAAAGTCTTTAATGTGAACCTAAAGGTGGTGATGGACAGAGTGGGTCTTATTAGAGTGGGCTTCATTGCATGAAATATTTACTACATTTAAGTCTTGATTTGGGGATACACAGCAAATCCTGATAGGAGGATCGAAGGGATCTGATAGGCTGATGATACAAAGTCAGTAGCTCATGTTATCAGCATGGTTCTAGCATGAAATAGCATGTTGCTAGCATGTTTGTAGAATAAACTAACATGTTGTTAGCATGAATTTAGTATAAATTAGCTTGTTGCTAGTATTTTTAGTATGAATTGGCATGTTGCTAGTATTTTTAGTATGAATTGGCATGTTGCTAGTATTTTTAGTATGAATTGGCATGTTGCTAGTCTTCTTCCTCTTCTTTGGCCTTAGTCCCGTATGGTTGCGGGGTCGGCTATTTTGGAATAAGTCCTCCATTTAGACTTGTCCATATGATATCGACTTTTTTTACACCTTCCGGCCGGCCTGCCGTCTGGGTCTGTCACCCTTATACACTCATACATTCACACACTACGGACAATTTACCCTACTCAATTCATCTGCAGCATGTCTTTGGACTGTGGGGGAAACCGGAGCACCCGGAGGAAACCCATGCGAACGCAAGGAGAACATGCAAACTCCTCACAGAAATGCTAACTGAGCCGAGGTTCAAACCAGCGACCTTCTTGCTGTGAGGCGACAGCACTACCTACTGCACTACTTACATGTTGCTAGTATGGATTAGTATACTGTTAGTATGAATTTAATTTGGATTGGTGTGTTGTTAGTATGTCCAATGTAAAGTCAATGGCGTTTTTTTTTTTATGGTACAGTTGCTAAGGTGCCATCAACGACAGATAACGTCATAAAGACTGATATTTTTCAAGATACTAGTATTCAGCTTAAAGTGACATTTATAGGCTTAACAAGGTTAATTAGAAAAGTTCTGTAGAAGATCAAATATATTTATTGCTAAAGGGGGCTAATAATATTGACATTAAACATTAAACATTAGAACATTAAAAACTGCTTTTATTTTAGCCGGCATAAAACAAGTAAGACTTTCACCAGAAGAAAAAATATTATTGGAAATACTGTGAAAAAAATCCTTGCTCTGTTAAACATCATTTGGTAAATAATATAAAAACAGGAGGGTGAATAATTTTGAATAATTGAATAATTTTGACCTATATATATATATATATATATATATATATATATATATATATATTAATAACTAGTAACTATTCACTGTAATTATCCTTATTATCAAATACTTTTTTACTCTTACTCGTGTAACTTTTAAGATTGTTACTTTTAAACTTTCTGTAGTAGTAGTTGGTGTAGCACTTGTTATTTATTATTATTGTCAGTTATTATTACTGTTGTCCTTTCTTTCTTTTTACTTTCATTTTTACTATCATACATTAATAAGCATTGTTGTTACTCCCTACCTCTGACTGGTTTCTTTCTATATGTTTTATTTATATCTGTGACACTTGCTTCATTTATTGACTGTTATTGTTCCTTATGTATGTACTCTGACCTGTCCACCAAGTTACCTTTACATGCATAAACACACACACACACTCACGCACATACCAGTACCTGACTATATTGTTGTTGTTTTTGTTTTGTTGCTTTGTATTTGTAGGATTTTTGCATATTCTAATAAAAAAATAAAAAAAAAAGATTGTTACTTTTACTTGAGTAAAAAATTTTCGCAAGTACTTGTACTTTTACTTGAGTATAGATTTTGGATACTCTACCCACCTCTGGCAGTTGTATCATTAAAATGCAATGCCTAAATTCAGAGCATGTTCACAAAATAACGATTTACACAAGTATTATAAAAGCATGCCACTACTATACTCATAGGTTTACGTCCAGTGCAAATGGAAAACATCATTAATGACTAGCTGTGCACTAAAAGTGCACACTTAAAAGTATGCTTTTTTATATACTAAAAGTAGAGCAAATTATGCCCAAGAGGTATTCTTACTGACTACAAGGGTGTATTTACTTATTTATAGACTACACAACTACTAGTACATGAATGTAAATACGTAAAGTACAACCAAAATATACTTCTCAAGTCAAATTAACTTGAAATGTATTACTTCGAGGGCACTTTGTGCATCTAAATTGTTAGATGCAGGCTTGGCTACTAGAGAATTAAAGCAGCTTAATTTAGTACAGAATCAATTATTTTGTTGGGTGTAAATGTTGCAAGCTGGATCCAGATGCAAAGCCATTCAGGAATCAGTGTCATGCTGTTGGTGGTCTGACATCCCTGAAGCAGCTCAGTTTCCAAAATTACAGGGTGAATTTAAGTAAACCGGGATCTCTCGGTGTAAAAAGGGGCTCAGTATACTTGGCTTCACCCTCCAGCTGGATCTGAGAGATGTTTGTGTTTGTGGATGCACGGCTCTTAAAATGTTTGAATTCATTGTTTTGATTATTAAGAGTTTCGTTGGGATGTCTGTGGTGATTATTTATCTTGGGTCTGAGAATGCCAGGAAAGTCCTCCATGAAAATGAATTTATTAAAACTTTACTTCATCCAGAACGCTGTACACATAAAGGCCACTGAACACTCTGCACATTGTTTGTTTGTGTGCGCTAGTCATTAGGGACTTGATCTCTTCATGCAATCTTACGCTATGAAAAAAATAATAACAACATAATTTAATTAGTTTTTTTATTCGTTGATTATCTTGAAGAGATTGAGAAGGAAATGGGGCTTTTTTATTTCATTTTTGACAAACATAAAGACTGCTGTTGAGAAAAAGAGCTGTGTGAGCATTCTTCATAATTACCAAATCAATGTTTGGAGTGACGAATAAATAATAACAGAATCATAATTTTGGTTAGGCTATTATGTATTTATTGTTCATTTTTAATCAACTAAAGGGATAGCTCACCCAAAAAGAAATATCACTTCATCTTCACTCAGTTGTTTTATTCGTTATGGGTTTCTTTCTTTGGTTGAACACAAGAGAAGATATTTTTAATGAATTACTATAGAAGTCAGTGAGAGCCAGCTGCCAGCATTCTTCAAAATATCTACTTCGGTGTTCAACAGAAGAAGGAAACTCATAAAGGTTTGGATGAGAAAATGTTGACAGAATTTTCGGTTTTGGGTAAACTAAACCTTTGTGTTTATTTTTAAATTCAGGATGGATCTTTTTTAATGTCATTTTTATTGGAGGAACTTTATTTTTCACACTCTAAACGTTACGTTTGCCATTTGCTGATGACAATCCTGTCTTAGTTTGCTACAGTTTCCCAGCCATGGGGATGATGCTTTTGCAACAGAGGTTCACATATGGGACTGATCAAGAGTTCAGCCTAATAAACAGATGCAACACCACCTCCCCAACGCACACACACACACACACACACACACACACACACACACACACACACACACACACACACATTGATAGTGTTTGTGACCACATGTTTATATGAGCTGCAAATGACTCAGATGACAACACTGCTAGAGATGTCACCATTTTCCACTTCTGCTCTGCTCATCTATCTATCTATCTATCTATCTGTATTTCTATCTATCTGTATTTCTATCTATCTATCTATCTATCTATCTATCTATCTATCTATCTATCTATCTATCTTTCTATCTATCTATCTATCTATCTATCTATCTATCTATCTATCTATATTTTTATCTATCTATCTATCATCTATCTATCTATCTGTATTTCTATCTATCTATCTATCTATCTATCTATCTATCTATCTATCTATCTATCTATCTATCTATCTATCTATCTATCTATATTTCTATCTATCTATCTATCTATCTATCTATCTATCTATCTATCTATCTATCTATCTATATTTTTATCTATCTATCTATCATCTATCTATCTATCTATCTGTATTTCTATCTATCTATCTATCTATCTATCTATCTATCTATCTATCTATCTATCTTTCTATCTTTCTATCTATCTATCTATCTATCTATCTATCTATCTATCTATCTATCTATCTATCTATCTATCATCTATCTATCTATCTATCTGTATTTCTATCTATCTATCTATCTATCTATCTATCTATCTATCTATCTATCTATCTATCTATCTATCTATCTATCTATCTATCTATCTATCTATCTATCTGTATTTCTATCTATCTATCTATCTATCTATCTATCTATCTATCTATCTATCTATCTATCTATATTTCTATCTATCTATCTATCTATCTATCTATCTATCTATCTATCTATCTGTATTTCTATCTATCTATCTATCTATCTATCTATCTATCTATCTATCTATCTATCTATCTATCTATCTATCTATCTATCTATCTATCTATCTATATTTTTATCTATCTATATATCTATCTATCTATCTATCTATCTATCTATCTATCTATCTATCTATCTATCTATCTATCTATCTATCTATCTATTTATGTATCTATCTATCTATCTATCTATCTATCTATCTATCTATCTATCTATCTATCTATCTATCTATCTGTATTTCTATCTATCTATCTATCTATCTATCTATCTATCTATCTATCTATCTATCTATCTATCTATCTATCTATCTATCTATCTGTATTTCTATCTATCTATCTATCTATCTATCTATCTATCTATCTATCTATCTATCTATCTATCTATCTATCTATCTATCTATCTATCTATCTATCTATCTATCTATCTATCATGGTTTACAGAAACTATAACTCAGACCCTGTTGTAAAATGTTTTGCCATTTTAGAAATTAATTCCTCTAAACATCATCAGTGCATCTATTTATTTCTCTTATTGACAAGGGGAAAAAAAAGCAAGATGCTTCCCACAAATTCCTAGTTTCTCAGTTTCACATACACACCCTTTTTGGGGTGTCAACCACAGACTTTAATAAGCATAATTATTTAGTTTGGTATTTTCACAAGCTTAAATAAAGTTTAAGTATGCTGGACGCTTCAAAGTGTTATGGGTTAAGCTGCTTTAAGACGCTAGATGATGTTTACACAGATGTGCACACAGACACAAACACATACACAAAAGAGATGCATGAATCACTGATGATATGTGTGTTTATTAAAACTTAAAGTATGAAACTTTGACATGCAATGTGCATACTTATTTTAAAAGAAAACAAATAATAGAGTACGTCTATAGCAACATTTTTTGTAGGTTATACAGTGGGTACGGTGAGTGTTCAGACCCCCTTAAATGTTTCACTCTTTGTTATTTTGCAGCCATTTGCTGAAACTTCATTTGTTTCCTCATTAATGTCCACACAGAAACCCATATTGACAGAAAAACAGAATTGTTGACATTTTTGCAGATTTATTAAAAGAGAAAAACTAAAATGTCACATGGTCCTCGGTATTTAGAGCAGGGGTGTCTAAGTTCAGTTCTGGAGGGCTGGTGTCCTGCACAGTTTAGCTCTAACTTGCTTCAACTCACCTGCTAGAAAGTTGCTAGTATGTCTATTAAAGCTGTCAAACTGTACTTTTCTATAGACTTCCAATAATACGCATGTGAATGCGTCAGACCGGAAACGCAGGGTCATGCGTCAAGTTTCACAGGTTGCTGCGGTGCAAAGTTCAAGCTTGGTGAACTCTGGCCTGCAAAAATCGCATCACATGACTGCGTGAGACCAATAGAGGATCAAAACATGACCTCTCTGAACAGAAATTTAAAACATGGAGCAAATCAATCGCTTTATTTAATGTCTAATCATCTTTTTTAATCCCGCTCCTTTTCGTAGCGCCGTACGACAGAATTTCGCACACAAACTCTTGTGTGATCGCAGCTTAAGAGCTTGATTAGCTGGTTCAGGTGTGTTTAATTAGGGTTGGAGCTAAACTCTACAGGACACCAGGGGCCTGTTTCAGAAAGGAGGTTGAAACTCTGGGTTTTCCGTTTCAAAATGGCAGGTTTGTTAAACTCGAGAAGCAGGGTAAGTCAAGCCTGTTTCTGAAAGAGAGGTAACTTTAACTCAGAGTCAGTTACTATGGTACTCTGTGAATCTAACCTGGTCAGAAGCAGGTTTTATTCTCTAAACTCAGAGTTTCTGTCTGTCTCCTCCCCTTTTTTAAAGATGAAGCGGTATTTCTCGCCTTAGCCTTACGTTTCCACCCACCTATTTTAATGCTTTTGGATACGTGCATAAAAACGATTGATGGAAACGTCATGATGCACATAACATTTTAAAATATGCATAAAAAACGTGCATAACTGAGTAGGATAAACTTTTATTCGATAGAAAATGTGCGTATAAACTACGATGGAAACACTTTTACTGAACAAATTACAGTATGTACATTAAAAAAAGATCATGATCATATGATAATGAAAATGTGTGTAAATGGAGGCTGAGCACACTGTAACACGTCTTAAATATTGTTTTAGTCATTCTAAAATGCCTTAACTGTTTCAGTATTAGTGTATATTATTAATTACCTCCGAGCGTCTGGTGCGTGTCAAGAGTCTCAGCGTCTCATGGCTTCAGACGCCACCACGTGTTCATTGCGTTTCAGCATTTTCTTCTGACATCGAGGCACAAGTACATTAATTAGGCTAAATAAAGAATTAATTGACGCAGCTTCTTCTACCACAGTTAATTCTGTTTTTACTGTTGATATTTGGTGCCAGTTTAATCAGGAAGTGACAATTTTTTTCTCTTTGACTCGTTGGATGGAATTTTATTCGCATCTTTTATGCAATATTCCAGTTTTGCACATAAATTTATGTAATATATTTGGATGGAAACATAGCTATTGCCTACATTTTAGTCACACACAAAAGACTGTACTAGAATGGCTTATCCGTTTTAATAAATAATTAAATTAAATTCACCTTCGACATGCATGTAACTAGATTAATGGGATTATTATTCTTTCTAAAAATTATTTTTAGTACTGCTTACCTTCTAAATGTTATATTAACCTCTATCACTTGATCAATAAAAAAGGCAGACACACAAGTGCACTGTTAAATCTATTAAAACTGATAAATGTATAAAAAAAGTTTAGAAAAAAAATATTAACGTCACAAATTACATTACTTATTTTATTATACTTAAATATTTAAATACTTAAAAAGTGAAATTAGGCATTAACTTGAGCAGCTGTTTTCCCACGCTAACTGTCTCTTCTTCACTGATGGTTGCTTCTTTTCAAATATATACGCTCATATTTGCTATAACTTTGCATGAGAACATCAAGTTCAGCTGGAGAAAGAAATGGTGATCTCTTTTATAAGATATTGCCATAGTCACTCGTAATGTCTGCGCTCCATTAATAATGCCTTTTTAAAGTCACGGTGTGCGTGCTTAACTCTGAGTTGGTCTACTCGAAGTTGATTGACCCAGCTCAGATCAGCTATTCTGAAACTGAAAACTCTGAGTTTTTAATCTCTCGGTAAATCAACTCAGAGTTCAAGTTTAAACTCTGAGTTGTTTGAACCTCCTTACTGAAACAGGCCCCAGCTCTCTAGAATCAAGTTTGGACCCGCCTGATTTAGAGCCTTTGCTGTGACACATATATTTAACTCATGTGCTGTCCATTTCTTCTGATCATCCTTGAGATGGTTCTACACCTTCATCTGAGTCCGGCTGTGTTTGATTTTGTGTTTATCTGACTTCGGACAGAGTTCTTTTTGCCGTAACAGATCTGCTTATGTTTTAGTTGTATTTATCAGGCTTTGGCCGGAGTTCTTTTTGCCATGAGAGGTCCGCTTGTGGTATCGTTGTGTTAATCTGATATCTGCCATGGTCTTTTTGCCATGACAGGTCCGCTCTTTATTTATTTGTTTACCTTATTCAGCCCAAGCTCTTTTCTGCACTGACAGGCACACTTTCAGTTGTGTTTATCTGACTTTGGACTAAGGTCTTTATGCCATGACAGATCCGCTTTGGTATAGTTTTGTTATCTGACTTCAGCCTGAGTTCTTTCTGCCATTACAGGTCTGCTCTCAGTTTAGTTGTGTTATCTGACTTCAGACTAAGTTATTTTTTGCTGTGAGAGATCCACTTTTGATATAGTTATGTTCATCTGACCTCATTTAATTTATAAATAAGTCATCTGCGTTTTTCTCTTGATTTAACTGGGACACATCATGTGGTTTCAAAATAATATGACCACCTGTGGATAAACGTCACAATATTTCAAATAAGTCCCACTTTAGGGCAAGTCACTATTACCTGAAGTAACGATTTTAACAAAAAATATATATATCTAAATACTTGTCTGGGTTTATTAATAGACAGAACGCAACAGCTTGCAAATGACAAGCCAAAACTCATAGTGCAAGTGGAGCACGTGAATACAGCCATTGCGTACATAAACATTGACCTTGGTCAGGCACACTGTCTATGAGTCTGAAATGTGTACTTCACTTTCCCGAACTCTTGCTTTCAATCTGCCTAGTTGGTGGAATGAACTCCCTAACTGCATCAAAACAGCAGAGTCACTCGCTGTCTTCAAGAAACGACTAAACACTCAACTATTTAGTCTCCACTTCCCTTCCTAATCTGCAATTGCCTCTCTGACTCCACCACTAACAACTACACAAAAAAATTACTAATGTTTTGCTTCTTAGACTTTACACACCTGAAACTTGCCTACAGCACTTATTCATTGTTGCTCTTATAGTTGTGTTAATTGCCTACTTGTCCTCATTTGAAAGTCGCTTTGGGTAAAAGCATCTGCTAAATGACTAACTGTAAATGTGTAAAACACAAGATTTGTTTGAACCAGTATCTTTTGCCAGAAATACTGACTTTTCAAACACTGAGTTTATTTTCCCTGAGAAAGAGCACACGTTGAAGCTTGATCACAGTGATAATGCCAACCAAATGCTAACTGCTTCAAAATAACACCCAAAAACCATTGTGCCCGGATGAATCAGTACAAGACTGAGGGAAATCTAGCATTTATAAACCATACTCCTAAAAGTCAATTTCAATGTTGTGTTCAGATGTGTCTGGTCTCTCAGCGCCTCTTAGTGGACAGTAGAATTGGTGCATTTTCCAGACCTCGTTCCTCCAAATGAATCCTCAGAATAGTGATCATTTCTTTTTTCTTTTCGCTCACTTAATGTCTTGCAAGTAATTTCATGAGACAAAATTGCCACAAGTTTGTATTTGTGTCCAGTTGGAACTGCTCAGAATATATAGCACTTGCTTTTCCAGCAAACTGATCAGGGATGACAATGTTGTCCTTGTATATTCTTCTTTTTGTTTAAAGGGTCACGAAACACCAAAACACATGTTTTGAGCTGTTGACAGTCGTATATGTGTCCCACACTGCTAAAAACACTATTAGGACACCTATATTTCACTAAAAAGTGTAAATTGGTTGTTTTTGCGTTATTTCAAGCAAATTCGTACTTCCGGTTTGAAACGAATTTTTGAAGCTGCGTCACGGTCATGACATAATAGCGTGTATTCCAGCGTGCAGACTGGACGTCTGTGCCAGAGTGTGTCTTATTACGTCTTACAGTGTGATGCATTAATGCATGAGTAAGGCTTGGTTCAAACCAATCAGCGCGCTCTATTTTGCAACTTCATTAATATTCATTAGTGTCACTGTTTACACCACAGAGACGCCACGTTGTGTTGGCAAAACAAGCGTGAAGTGTTGCTTTTATAGTTTGCTGCAGTGAAGTTTCGTTTTCATTTTCTCTCTGTGAGAGCGCAGACTCACGTGTGGGTTAA
Source organism: Danio rerio (assembly GCF_052040795.2). Taxonomy (NCBI): domain Eukaryota; kingdom Metazoa; phylum Chordata; class Actinopteri; order Cypriniformes; family Danionidae; genus Danio; species Danio rerio. The sequence continues at coordinate 2,563,459 of NC_141043.1, forward strand.
CAGTGTACGCGACGCTCGACAACAATAACTTACGTGTCTAAGGAGGAACATTGTTTACCTGAGAGCTGTTCTCATCTGCAAACGCTGAAATCCGGATTTGCTTGTAGTCTTCTCTTTATTAAAGACGCGGCTCTAGTTGCTGGTGATTGTCCTGTCTCTACAGATTTGGTAAGTGAGCGACCAGTGCTCTTTGTTTATTCAGTTTGTTCGTATCGAATTAAGTTAACTATTGCACTGAGTGCAAACTTGTTAGCACCGCATTTTGTGACCGGAATAACACACACGGCTTTCTGACACTACCTGCCGTGTGCATCTAAGTTTCCGGGAAATGCTGAAGTTTTTTTTTCTCTCATTCGCCGTGCAGTATCAAACATTGCATGAAAAATACACGCTTAGAGCAGCTCCTCGAATCAAAAATCTCGTTTGTCGCGAGGGGCATGAATGAATTCCCTGAATGAAAGAGCCAAACTGCAGTTAAAGTCCACCATTTAATAATCTGGCAAATAATTCCACTACAGATGTCCATGTAGGTTAAACACAATGACTGTAAAAATTACACCATCACTTTCTCCTGTGTGTGTGTATTTTGACTCTGAAACTCACGCGTGCCCAAATAGACACTCCCACACCATCCCACTTTAGTTCCTCCGACACTCCCCCCTAAACAGAGCTGGACACGCCCACTTTTCTGCCTTTTTCCAAAGTAGAGGTGTGAAAACACCCTGCTGAAACGAGGGGGTTTCATGGCCCTTTAAGACCATGATATATGACAGTTCAGTATTGACTTTATTCTCCAATAAGCTGGTTAGTTAGCTCTTTTTTGTGATTGATTATCAGATTATCAAATGTGAACTCTTGAAAAGAATATTTTAATTCGTTTAATTCATTATTGAAGATTTACTGAAAATTTTGTACAAAATCTCGTCTCGTTCTCATGGAGCAAGCGTCTCATCACACCACAAGTTATGCAAGTCAGACTAGCAAACTGCTCAGTGAATCCTCTGATGTGCCTTCAGGTATTCTTTCCGACTGAATGTCTTCTTGCAGTGTGAACACGCGTATGGCTTCTCTCCAGAGTGAATACTCTCATGTGCTTTCAGATGTCCTGAGCGAGTGAATCTCTTGTCGCAGTGCGAACACTTGTACGGTCTCTCTCCAGTGTGAATCCTTTGGTGCTGTTTCAAGTTTTCAGCGGTGATGAAAGTCTTCTTACACTCGAAGCAGTAATACTCTCGCACACCAGTGTGCATCTTCTGATGATGCCAAAACCCAGACAGCGCTGTAAAACTCTTTCCACACACTGAACATGAATAAGGTTTCTCCTTTGTATGAGTTCTTAGATGGATCTTCAGAACTGAACTCCTTGAAAATGACCTACCGCATTGGTCACACTTGTGTGTTTTCTCTCCAGTGTGGGTCGTCATGTGTTTATTCACTGATGAGGGGTCTGCAAAAGCCTTACCACACTGGGTACACATGAATGGCTTCTCTCCAGTGTGAATCCGCATGTGTACATTAATCTGCGATAACTGTCTGAAACTCGTCCCGCATTGAGCGCATGTGAATGGTTTCTCTCCGGTGTGAATCCTCATGTGTTGATCAAGGTGTGATAGACGTGAGAATCGCTTGTCACACTGGGTACATGCGAATGGTTTCTCTCCAGTGTGGCTCCTCATGTGTAGATTAAGTTGTGATAATAGTCGGAAACTCTTCCCACATTGAGTGCATGCGATTGGCTTCTCTCCGGTGTGGATCTTCATGTGTTTATTAAGGTTGGTTAAATGTGCGAAACTCTTAAAACACTGAGCACATGGGAATGGTTTCTCTCCAGTGTGGATAATCAAGTGTCGATTAAGGCTTGATAATAGTCTGAAACTCTTCCCACATTGAGCGCAAGTGAATGGTTTCTCTCCAGTGTGTATCCTCATGTGCTGATTAAGGTTTAATGATCGTGTGAAACTCTTCCCACATTGTGCGCACGTGAATGGTTTCTCTCCGGTGTGTATCATCATGTGCTGATTAAGGTTTGATGATCGTATGAAACTCTTCCCACATTGAGTGCATGTGAATGGTTTGTCTCCGGTGTGAGTGCTCCTGTGTGTATTAAGGTTCGATGGATGTGCGAAACTCTTATCACACTGGGTGCATGCGTATGGTCTCTCTCCGGTGTGGATCCGCATGTGTAGATTAAGGTGTATTAATTGTCTGAAACTCTTCCCACATTCAGCGCATGTGAAGGGTTTCTCTCCGGTGTGGATCCTCATGTGTTTATCAAGGTGTGATGCATGTGTGAAACCCTTCCCACATTGAGTGCATGTGTCTGGTTTCTTTCCAGCGTGGCTCATCTTGTGAATCTTGCGGCTGTTTCGCATCCCAACCATTCTCTTTCCACACCAAATGCAGTTGAAAATACTCGGGTACTTCCAGCTTTTAGTAGTTCATCATCTTCACTTCACACAAAGTGATCACGCAATCTCATTCGTCTGAAATCAAAGTAAATAAAGTTAGGTATTAGCAGACGAAAGACATTCAAAAATGATCTAAATGTGAAGTGAAAAGAAACTGTTAACATTGAAAATGGCAAACTGTTAACAGAGTACATAATCTGTTAGATATTATATCTGCACAAAGTATATTTCTGAAACAATCACAATTAGTAAATTACACTAGACATACAAACGGATATGAGACTAAGAATAAAGATAGTTTTTGAAAGGGCTTCTGCCAAGAATGCAGAATCAAAACTTCTAAATCCTGAATCAGTATCGGAGTTGCTTTCGCACGCTGGAGGGAAATATGCAGTTAAAAACCACAATCTAAAGCAGGGGTAAAGCAGTCTGACATTTTTTCTAAAATGTTTGTATGAATGGTTGTTGTGCCTTCTATTATATTATATATTATATTATATATTATATTATATTAACTTTAAATTAAATTAAATCCGGAAGAAAGTAGTTTCTCATACAAGAGTTTTTGAGACTCTCCATGTTTGATTTTGTTTTTATATACACAATTATGCCGTCAAACTGTTGTATAAACGCAATATCACACTCGTAGCAGTGCGATATGGCTGTATATCGGCACTGTTGGGGGCACTGTTGGAGGCACATAGATATTAAATATTTCCCAAATTATGTTAAACAGAGCAAGGAACTTCTTACAGTATGTCTGATAATATTTTTTCTTCTGGAGAAAGTCTTATTTGTTTTATTTTGGCTAGAATAAAAGCAGTTTTTAATTTTTTAAAAGCCATTTTAAAGTCAATATTATCAACCAATTTAAGCTATATATTTTTATAGTCGACAGAACAAACCCTCATTATATACAATAACTTGCTTAATTACCCTAACCTGCCTAGTTAACCTAATTAAGCCTTTAAGTGTCACTTTAAGCTGTATAGAAGTGTCTTGAAAAATATCTAGTAAAATATTGTTTACTGTCTTCATGGCAAAGATAAAATAAATCAGTTATTAAACTATTATGTTTAGAAATGTGTTGAAGAACTCTTCTCTGTTAAACAGAAATTGGAGTAAAAATTAACAGGGGAGCAAATAATTCAGAGGAGGTTAATAAAAACCCAGATTTAAAGAGAACCACAGGTCAACAGGAAGATTGCAAAAGACCAGCTTCTGCTTTAAACGGGACTGACTGAATATCTACTATTCAAAAATATACTATTTCACCTTTATTCATATCTGCTAATGTGATCTGTGTTGCTTTCATTCATTTGTATGTCTAGTGTAATTCGCTGGTTGTTTTAGAAATATGCTTTGCGCAGATTTAATATCTGGCAGATAACGTGCTCATGTTTTTTATTTATCCAATATTTCCAGTTCACTTTCACATTTTGCTTAGCGGCTTTTCTGCTAAAACAGAACTTTATTTATTTTGATTTCAGACCCTAAAGGTCATGAGATTGTGAGAACACATTGCCTGAAACTAAGATGATCAACTTCTCATTCAAAATACCTCATTTACTCACATAGAGGTAAAGTTGGTTTTATATTTGGATATTCAGACTTTCTCCTTAGTAATATAATTTCAGAAAAGCAATGTTTACCATTTCTAAACAGGGAAATGATATTAGCAGCAAATGATTATCAAAGTACAGCATTGTTCACAGTGAACTAGATAGTGTTAATGTTGTTTACAAGTCATACTTGCATACTAATTCCTATCGAATATTCAAAGTAACATGGTAAACAATACAGAGACTGCTAAATTAACGAATGTGCGTATATAAAACCAACTTTACCTCTGTTTTACTCACTGGAGGAATTTTTAATAGAAAAAAATATTATTTTTTCACCAGCACTCAGTGTGGAAAGAGATTTGGTTGAGATGCAGTGTATTATACGTGTTATATATCTGTCTTTTCGCAAGTGAAATATGTTTAACTTTGCTGTCGACTATCCCTAGGTTTGATCTGCATTAAAGGTGCAGCAGGAGATCTGGGATGCTAACTTTAGCATAATAGCTTAGAAAACGCTTGTCCCTCTCTGCCAACCGGAGAAACGCATCCTGAAGTCATGAACGCGCAGCAAATAGACAACCAGTTAATTACACTAGAAATACAAATGAATGAAAACTACACAGATCACATTAGCAAGCTATGAATAAAGGTAAAATTGCTCGTTCCTGAAGGGATAATCGGCAGCAAAGTTAAACATATCACACTCGCGAACGCTACAGAAGTCAGATATAACACACTTACTTTGAAAAGACGCACAACACCCGTAACAGAAGTAGAAAACGGCAAAGTTTGGCGTTAGTCAGCGACCCGATTCATACTCATCCACTCCATACACTGCGCGCCAAGGGCGGGATATTTGCCTGTTTGTGGCTCAGCGAATGCTGATTGGCTACTGTTTGCTGCTCAGCGAATGCTGATTGGCTTCCTGCATGTCAATCACTATCGACAAAAGAACGGTTTTGTGGTCTGAAAGTGGCTTTGTGGCTTAGAATTACTGTTTATGTTGTAAAAATTAAGTTTTATAATGTTTAATAGTAAGTCATTTGCGTTTGGTGAACGCATCATAATAATAAAAGTCTATGCTGCTTTATAACATGATGAATATACCTAACCTTGCTGAAAAATCCAGCTTAAACCAGCCTATGATGGTTGGCTGGTTTTAGCTGGTTGACCAGCCTGGTTTTAGAGGGTTTTCGGCCATTTCCAGGCTAGTTTCCAGTCATTTCCAGCCTGGTTTTAGCTGGTTAGGCTGGAAAATGACAAGCTAAAACCAACTTGACCAGCCTGGTTTAAGCTGGATATAGCTGGTTTTGGCTTGGCTTCCAGCATAACTAGGATAGTTACGCTGGTTTTAGCTGGTCTCCCAGCCTGACCAGCTAAGACCAGGCTGGCAATGCCTGGAAATGGCCAAAAAAACCCTATAAAACCAGGCTGGTCAACCAGCTAAAACCAGCCAACCATCATAGGCTGGTTTAAGCTGGATTTTTCAGCAGGGAATGCAGTTCTGTTTTGCGATCCAAATCAAAATATTTAGTTTACCTCAGTTCTGGGTGCTGTTTCATAAACGTTGATTAGAAAAGCAGAGATTAAAGTCCAAAGCCTGACTAGAATGAGTCGAACTAAGCGTCCACGCTTTAATTGGTTCCATAACAGCAAGATCATTTGATTTAACTAATCTGAGTTTATCTAGATAACTGGTCGTGCACGTTACTGTTGTGAGACCTTTGACACTTGTGTTTCCTGCACCGCATGGGAAAATATCTATATTTAATAATAAAGTGCGGCTACTGCTCGGCCCAGATCCATCTCCCGATTATTCCACTCATGGTTTTCAGTCTTAAAGTCAATCTTTGAGAAGTAGGCTATCAAAATGTAGTTGAAATGTTGTAGTTTGTATTTGTTAATAGCTTGTTTGAATAGGCAACACAGTGGCACAGTAGGTAGTGCTGTCACCTCACAGCAAGAAGGTCGCTGGTTCGAACCTCGGCTCAGTTGGTGTTTCTGTGTGGAGTTTGCATGTTCTCCACATGTTCGCGTGGGCTTTCTCCGGTTTCCCCCACAGTCCAAAGACATGCGTTACAGGTGAATTGGGTAGGCTAAATTGTCCATAGTGTTTGAGTGTGTGTTTGTGGATGTTTCCCAGAGATGGGTTGCGGTTGGAAGGGCATCCGCTGCGTAAAAACGTCCTGGATAAGTTGGCGGTTCATTCCGCTGTGGCGACCCCGGATTAATAAAGGGACTAAGCCAACAAGAAAATTAATGAATGAATGAACTTTTCTTAAAGATGTTTGGTGTATAAATATTTTACTATTAAGTATGAAGTTTTAATCATTATTAAGAGGTTAGGTGAATTAAAATGGCATCAAATTACGGCAGGTGAATGTTTACATTGCTTTAATTAAGCTTGAATTTAAGACTTAGCCTGAGAGTTAACCTGCCCCGGACCAAGCTAGTTTCCCAGCATAATATGCCAGAGTTACTGCATGAGTTTGAACTATCGTAAATTTGATTTATGAAACAGAATCCGCCATTAATAAACCTGACTTACCAAAATAACCTGCTTTTTTCTCTGAGCTTGGTTTATGGAACAGGCCCCTGTTAAATGTGACAATGTTTTGGAGAAAAGTAATTATGATATTTGTCTTTGTTGTTTACTTTGATGTGATAAATGTGGGTTTCTAAACATATAAGAAAATGATTTGTCTCAAAATAACCCAAAAGGAGTAAGATTGCAGTGTTTGATTAAACATGCTGTGTTTTTGATCACTGCGCTTCTTTGTATGTTTTAATGGACTGATTAGTTTATTTGATGGAATAATGTTGCATAGATTTAAATTTATGTACTTAAAAAACGTTTCTTGTAGTGGTCGTGCTCTTGATCTATTAATGTTTTGCTGTGCAGTTTTTGTAAATGGCCACAAGAGGTCACTGTAGGCAGTTTATTCTCACTCACTTAATAATATACTCAATAAACATACTACGCTCCACTTATCAAATCGCTCTCGACTCAGAAACTTGCTGATTAAATCCCCGTGACAAATGTAAGTTATTGCTGTGATGATGTGCATTATAATTTTATTTGTTTTTTAATGCATATTGTCTCGTGTTCACATTCGTGTGTACTGTTAGCCAGATGATCATCACTACTGAGAAGCTAGCATCCTTTGGTGGGCAGGGTGAGGTGTGTAATTCATGTTTGTGTTTTTCCAAATACTTTTTTGGGCAAGAAAAATGGCAGGGGCTCAAATCTGAAGAAACTTGGTACAAAGTACTGTTAACGCTCAAATCACTGTGAGCCTTTGACAATAATTATTTATATCCACATTGTGGGCTAAAATTACAGTTTTTCTCAGTCGCTTTGGTGCCTTTCTCACAACACCAGTGCATTTTTGCACAACAGTTAATGCATTTCTCAAAACAATTAGTACAAACGGCAAAATCTAGCTGATAACCTGCAAAAGCGCGTCACATGCTCAAAATGGATAGTTCATTCCTTTAAAGCAAGTATTGACGTCAATCAAAGTGTCAGTATCATCAAGTGCTGACACCATTGTTAATGAACAAGATGGCTTAGTCATGTTTTCATTACGGCAGTTTACTCTGGACATTTTTTCAATGCAAAAAAGTCTGATTTTGATGACACTTCCTGAAAATGCTCAAGACATCACCGTATACTATTTGCACAGTCATTTGAAAACTACAGTAAAGTGAGTCATCACTGCATTTAGTGAGGTATCTGAGTGCAAGACACTGAATATGTGTGTTTCACATTTTTACTGCATTTGCTCTTTACAATCCTAATTTATTCACAGCATTGTGCAAAATAATAAACACAGCCTTATTTACAACAAACATAAACTCCCTTTAGCAGTGCACAACTGTACACAATTTTGCAGTACATATTGGACCTGAACCTACAACATACACAGGTGTGTAAATCATTCATCAAATTGTTTAAATTGTTTTATAAAATTTGCTAGACAGATTTTGACAACTAGTTCAACATTTTTGTAGGTAATGACTCTAGTAATAAAATGAGGACTATTAGTTTTATATAGAATCACTATTCAGCATTTACAAGTTTAGTTTATTTTGACTGACATGACATAAGCAGATGATCATGTTATCAACAGCAGAGAGTTGTATGAAAGAAATTGATGTCCAAAAGCATTTGCAATTTGTTGGAAGGAATGAGAAACTGCTACTAGGATGTGCACAAATGACTAATTGTTTTGAGAAATGCATTAACTGTTGTGCAAATGTAAATAGTGTTGTGAGAAATGCACCAAAGCCACTGAGAAAAACTGTAAAATGCAAATAACAGTCCTCTGATGGCCCACTAGAGGCTGCTCTTTGTCAAGAGTGAGAATGGCCATCAATATTCATGACAAAGCCCTCACTTTCTGTCTCACTTGTAAATCAACATGCTGTTTAAAGTGAATCTGTGGTGATTTTCAGATACTGTTGTGGCAAAAGCTCTAACCATTATCATATAGTAGGTCCACCCGGAATCTGCGCGCGCAGATTTCTGCAGATTTTTAGCCCATCCTAAATTCTGTTTATTTACTTGAGTAAATGTGTGTAAATCTATATTTATTCAGTTTTTTAAATTTATTTCAGTAATATTATTGACTAATGTGAAAATGTTCATCTGATTTATGTACAATGCAGTTTGTACAGTAATATTTTCTGTCTTTTACTGGATATATTATATGACAAACTTGCTTTAATTACCAAATAATGTGAATCTAATTAGATTTGCAATTTAAACATTACATAAAAGTTAAAAAGATATTACTTTTTATTTTTTATATTAAGGTTTTAGTTATGATACTCCCAAAATAGTTCTGCAAACTTTTACCGAAATTCTCCGCAGAAATAGCAAAAAAAAAAAACGTCTGCAGATTTTGTCTGGCCCTATCAATTATTTAGCAGAATATGTATACGAATTCAACCCAGGCTCATTCTGGAATTGTAGTCCAGCGGACGTTTCTGGAGAGCGTGAAATACGGGAGGTACGTATTTGTGCAGTTTTTGTTTTCGCAAATCCGCGAGAGGCCGCTGTGTGCGCTTTTTCGTATCTCGAACGTCTCTCGCGAGTGCCGTTCGCGCCCGCGCTGTTCTCGCGTCAACCCACCAGAGGCCGCTGTCTGACTGATCGAATGATCGGGTGCACGACCGGCCAATCGGCTGACCCATCCTCCTCCTTCCCTGAACCCAACCAGTTTTACCGATTGACTCGCCCGCCCGCTCACTTCCCTAAACCCGAGCAACCATTTAGAAAAGCCGTCTAGAAAAAGAAAAGCCCTCGTCTGTTTTTTTTTTTTTACCACTTTTTCGGATTTCACCACGTTCTCACCCTGTTATGAACTCGTTCGCTTTATTTTATGGATTCTGTTTTTGTCTTACCTAATTTCTGGAACCGCTCTTCCCTGGACTCGAACCCGGATGCCTTTGTCAAATCCTCCTCTCTGCATCTGAAGTCCGCCGACGCACACGATGAGCTGACCGAACAAACTAACTGCAGCGTGAAAGCCCTCCACACGGAGGTAAGCGGTCAGCCGGCAAGCACAAAACGGAACGGCGTCACACCGCCCCGTAGCGCTCGCTTAAAAAAACGAAATGCAGCCATACGTACCTCCCGGGATGTATTTCGCGGTCTCCAGAAATGTCCACAGGACTACGTTTTCAGAATGAGCCTGGGTTGGAGCAATTCCATGCAAATGTCAACCTTGCCATGAAAAAAAAAATTAGGTTTTCACAAAAATACGGAAACTGTTTCTAAGTTTTCTGTGCAAGTAAGTATTTTACAGTGCTTTAAAAATGCTCAAATGTCTCTGTCAATGTTTACAAACGATTATATTCAATTTACTAAAGTCACACAAGTTGCACATCTGTCACATCTATAACGACACTTTTTCCTTATTAATGCAAAAAAATAAAATAAAATTACTCCAGTTGTTCTATAGAGAGCCAACTCTTCTTGTGATTGTCATCATTAATTTTGGTTGGTGCAGTTTAATTCACAGAATTTCTACAATATGTTGTATACTGTGAACCCGCAGACTTTTTTGGTCACATCCATAACTCATGTTTATTTCCCTAATTTAAAGTACTAAACATGTTTACAGATTGATATTTTTCTAATTCCTTAACTCTGTCCCTGTTGAAAAATCCAGCTTAAACCAGCCTAGGCTGGTTGGCTGGTTTTAGCTGGTCGACCAGGCTGGTTTTAGAGGGGTTTTGGCCATTTCCAGGCTGGTTTCCAGCCATTTCCAGCCTGGTCTTAGCTGGTCAGGCTAGAAAATGACCAGCCAAATCCAGCTAAAACCAGCTTGACCAGCCTAGTTTAAGCTTGACATAGCTGGTTTTGGCTGGACTCCCAGCTTGGCTAGGCTGGTCAAGCTGGTTTTAGCTGGTCATCTCCCAGCCTGACCAGCTAAGACCAGGCTGGAAATGGCTGGAAACCAGCCTGGAAATGGCCAACACCCCTCTAAAACCAGGCTGGTCAACCAGCTAAAACCAGCCAACCAGCATAAGCTGGTTTAAGCTGGATTTTTCACCAGGGTGGTCAGCAAATATAAACAGTTGCAGTTCAATATACATATTCTTTATATGTGCATTTATGTTTTGAGTTTTAATGCAAATGTCGCATCTATAACACTGAAATTGCTCATGTACCCCTGCTGAAAAATCCAGCTTAAACCAGCCTAGGCTGGTTGGCTGGTTTTGGCTGGTTTCCAGCCATTTCCAGCCTGGTCTTAGCTGGTCAGGCTGGAAAATAACCAGCTAAATTCAGCTAAAACCAGCTTCCCCAGCGTGGTTTAAGCTGGACATAGCTGGTTTTGGCTGGGCTCCCAGCCTGGCTAGGCTGGTCAAGCTGGTTTGTGTGTGACAGGCGCACACAGATCATGCACATATGCACACAAACACACTCACTCACTTACTCAAATGCCCACACATATACTCTCAAAGACACAGGCACACACACACACTTAAACGCACACATACAAACACTTTAAGTCAAATGTGCACACACACTCAAGCGCACACATACACTAACTCAAACGCGCACACACTTTCTCCCTCTCACTCACACACACACACACAGAGTCTGTTTCTCTTTCAGGGGCCAATTGGCTGCTAGTATTTTTATAATCTGCATCTTTCCTGACCTGTTGCTCTTCTGCTGGCGCCAGTGGTCTCTGACCCCCCGTGTGGATAATTGAGAGCAGCTGTTGTAAGGTGCTTTACCCAGCAGCCCCTGCTCCGCTGCACTTGCCGCTTCAGATCCTCCTTAAACTCTGCATGTCTTCCTCATCAATCTCTCCGATGGCTGATTACTCTAATCTCAGCTCTCCGTCGCTCTATCTCTCTTCCCCTTGTCATTTAACAGGCCCTGCTTTAATCCGGAGGGAGCTTTACAGTGCACTAACAGCAGAAACAGGCCCACGGGGCTTGAGTGATCTGCTCCAGGCCAACATTCGTACAGACATGCACTTCAGAAATTATATATCCACTGAAAACCACTGCTTTTTATAGGTTATGCCACGAGATTGATTAATAAAATTGCTAGTAAACTCATTTGCAAAACAGTAAAGAGTAAAAAGCACAGCCGAGCATGAATTCTTATTATTTTAAAGGGATAGTTCACCAAAAATGACAAATAACTCCTATTTACTCTCCCTCGAGTAGTTTCAAATCTTTTTACGTCTCTTTCTTCAGGATCAACGGCTAATGAGATTTGATAGCTTGATTTGTTTTTCATTATAATAGCTATTAATTGTAATAAGCTGAGTTGTTTGTTAATATATTTGCTGCTAATGCATACTATTTATTTTTTTCTTTTGTAAATAATATTAATAAAACATATTACTGACTATTTAACTGTTTATTTACAATGAAACAGCTCCAAATGAACATATTAGTACTATGGTGGGCAGATCCCTTATTTTCACATCCCAATGTTGGCAGGTATGCATCTTAAGGCTCGTACACACCGGGACGCTTTTCGTTTGCGTTTATGGTCAGCGTTTTACGAGACATTTTTCAGTATTCAAACCCAAGCGTCTTTCACTGGCGTCAAGCAGAAGAGTATGCTAAATCACTCTTTTGACGTTAGATGGCGCTGCAGAACTTTAAGCTTCTGACACCCGCTTATAACACAGAAGAAGAGGAGGAGAGGAAGTTCACACGATTGTTGATAAAGTTACTGTTGACTTGAACAAGCATGGATTATTCAAGCAGCAGCTCTAGCGATACAGAAATGAATAGTGTTCACAAGAGCAATAAGCAGCTCCACGTTCATATCGCCTCTGGGCGTCGTCTTCAATCTGCGCTCGCATTGACAGTTTTGCGCTTGAGCGCCTACAAGTGCTGTTTACTGTAACTTCAGCAGTTCCGTGCACGTGAACAAAAGTGCCGATCTGATTGGTGGAGAAGGTTTTGACGTGGCACGTCAAAACAAAAAAACGAGCATGAGGCGTTTCTTTTTTTAAATGACGCTTTTGCGCCTGCCATTTGCGCATTGGTGTGCACGATCACATTGACGCCCGTCATTTAGTCGTGAGGCGTTAAACATCGATGGAAAACGCAAGCAAAAAACGTCTCGGTGCACAAGTGCAAGTGTTATTGTAAGTGGTACAAATGTAACCCCGCCAGCTCTACTCCACCCAACCCGCTCCGAGCTGGTATCGAACCAGCGACCTTCTGCATGGGAGTCGGATGCTCTAACAAGGAGGCTAAAGGCCTTGGCCTTTAGAGCCTGTCGCTAGAGCACCTTTAGAGGTCAGAGGAGTGAGGTTTACCTGCACAGTACTGCACTAGCTGGCCTCCGTTACACAGAAACATCATTACATATGGTATAAAGGCTGATTTATACTTCTGCGTCAAGCGCACGCGTATGCTACGGCGCAGCCTACACGTTGACGCATAGCCCTACGCCATGGCCATCGGCGTCGCTGATGTGCACCTCTCAAAAAATGGAACTACACGTCGCACCGATGCGTAGCACAAGCTCTGTGATTGGTCGGCTTGGTAGCGCTGACGAGTCTGGGCGGCACCAAGAGCGCGCGAGCCCAATGGAGCGATTATTTACAAGTGTGGAGTCCGTGAAGGAGCTCCGGATGGAAAGTTTTGTTTTGTGTTTACCTCATAGTTAAAGTTGTTGCACGTCCGCCGGTTACTGCCTCAAAATGAGCGAGTTTGAGCCACTTGTACGTTCAGGAAGTGTTCAGAAAAAGCAAAACACCAGCGAAGAAACTTGACACAGAGGAACATTTACACCTCACTGCCAGCTAGCGCTTCTGAAGTGTTAATGCAGACCAACAGAGACAGCGCAGAAGTATAAATGCACAGCTATGCACGTTGCATGCGCCGTGGGTCACGCCGGTCACTTGACGCAGAAGTATAAACCAGGCTTAAGTGTGTGTGGAGGGGTGGGGGTGGTGTGGGAGAGAGGAGGAGGACAAGTGTTGTTACAATCAAGAAGTTATTGTCTTCTAAAGTTCCCCACACCTCATCTCCCTCACACACACACAGTATAAGCACCCCATGTCTCAACAGGTGTCGGGTGGAGAGACACATCACATGTAAATGGAGAGAGAGGGGGAACATCTGTTATCAAGACCTCCCATGCAATGTTTACATCTAAAGTACATTACAGAACTACATTTTCAGTCCTTGCAATATAGGATGAAATGAATTAGCCACAGGACAGGAGCAAATGTTACTATGCTATCTTAATAACAGCAACACAAAGAGAACTTTCACACAACACACTCTCAATCTTTTTGACTGCTTTCATGAGCTTGTGGAGCCAGAAAGACTGACCGACCCCCTAATGACCGAACACACCTCACACAAAGAGAAACACACACACACACACAGAGCTGTAAAAGTGAGCATGCATAAGCTAATTAGCCATTTGCTGCTCATTTTGCACCTCAGTGAAAGAGTGTTTAGCATGTTAGCACTGCTGCGGAGAGTAGAACTATAATGTTAACACGCTTAATGTAACGTGCATTGCACAAACAAATTAACATGTTAATGTTGTTCTGTAAGAAAATATTATTGCTCAGGTCCCTGCTGAAAAATACAGCTTAAACCAGCCTAGGCTGGTTGGCTGGTTCGACCAGGCTGGTTTTAGAGGGGTTTTGGCCACTTCCAGGCTGGTTTCCAGCCATTTCCAGCCTGGTCTTAGCTGGTCAGGCTGGGAAATGACCAGCTAAAACCAGCTTGACCAGCCTAGCCAAGCTGGGAGTCCAGCCAAAACCAGCTATGTCCAGCTTAAACCAAGCTGGTTAAGCTGGTTTTAGTTGGACTTGGCTGGTCATTTTCCAGCCTGACCAGCTAAGACGAGGCTGGAAATAGCTGGAAACCAGCCTGGAAATGGCCAAAAACCAGGCTGGTCAACCAGCTAAAACCAGCCTAGGCTGGTTTAAGCTGGATTTTTCAGCAGGGGTGTTTGTGTGTTTATCTCAGTGCCAACCGTTCAGAAATACGCCTTCGAGAAAAAAATACACTGCAGTTTACACTTCAAGACTTGGATGTTTTTAGGTATGTTACTGCATTCTGTCTGCAACAGAAGGAAAGTTAATTAGCTCACAGTTGATTAGTTCAAAACTGAAACCATTTAATTAACTAAACACACAAAACAAACAGATTTAAAATGTGCATTTATTGAAAACAGTTTCTCTTAAAGGCGTACACCGTTTAAACGTTATCGGCTAAGAGCTTAGAACGACCAAGAGGCGACACTCAATAGAACGTTTTATTGCAACAGCCCCGGATTCTGCCATTTTGAAGTAAAAGCGATCGGCCGTCCATTGGATCTTAATGCTGTCGCGATGGAAAGCAGCTGCTTTGTTTTTTATTTATTTACTTTAAAAGTGCATTAAAGCTGAGATACAACCTGAAAGACGACAATACAACACTTACTATCACAATCATCAGCACTTTTAATAGTTTAATTTGCAGACTTAATGTTTATATTTTAGCTATACTTATTTTCTTGGAACTGTCACTATACAGTCACATCTGTGTTAATATATTATATGTCTTCTGATATGAATCTAATTAAACACATATGGGGAATTCTGAAGAGAAATCATTTAAGCATCTCTTTGAGCAACTCTAATAGAGGGGTCATGTTTGAAGAATGGAAAAGATAGATGTTGCAAAATGACGCCAACTTGTTCGTTCCATGCCTAGAATGAGGCCATACAAACTAGATAAAGTAGCTTTGTTGGGGGGTATACTCTTTTTTGCATCACCCTAATTTAAGTAAAACAAAAACAAAAAAAATAGTATCTTGTTAACCTTACTTTCATGTCATAAATAGAACAGATATTATATTAAAATTAGTCTTGTCAACATTTTGGAAATTGGCTTATCTTCATTGAGGTTTTGTTTAAAATGTAGCTTTTTAATTGGGGTTTATGAATATTTAATAATTTAACTCGTCTTTAACTGAATATTTTAATTCATTCTGTCTAATTTTAGTTATCCGTGCTGTTGTTCTATTGGAATTTTCATTCCAAGATGGCTGCTGCGTGACACTAGTGGCATCTAGTAGCTGTTTCCCAAACAGCAACAAAGAAGAGCTCTTTGGTATCAGTCAACACATTTTATCAGATAGAATGGAATGTTTTGTTTTTCTATCTATGAAGTCACTTCCTGGGCAATGTCACTAAGGAACTGGTGATGGTACTGACATCAAAGAGCTTAGAATGACCAAGAGACGACACTCAATAGAACGTTCCATTGCAACAGCAGCGCCCAGCGACAGCCCTGGATTCCGCCATTTCGGAGTGAAAGCGATTGTCCGGATCTCATTGCTGTCGCAATGGCAAGCAGCTGCTTTGTTTGTTTAATTATTTATTTAAAAAGAGCGTTAAAGCTTAGATACAAGCTGAAAGACGACAATACAACACTTCCATCACAATCATCAGCACTTTTAATAATTTATTTTACAGACTTATAATATGCTGTGGTTCTATTGGAGTTTTCATTCCAAAATGGGCACTGCGCCATCTAGTGCCTGTTTCCCAAATCGCACTAGAGTGTCGCCTCTTGGTGATTCTATGCTTTTTGCTGACGAGAAACAAATATTAGCAATTTATAGTTTTTGAACCATACTATAGTATTATACTTTATATATTATTGCATAATGAATTATGAACTGTTAAACTGTATAAAACAAGGTACTGTACATTAGGTTTTACTGCAGTAAACGGGGGTGTATTGTACTATACTCTATAGTAGAGAACTACAGTGTTGAGTAATTTGTTCGTATTGTTGGAGTTGTTGTGTTCTATTGCAACTATAGATTTACCACACCAGATTAATTCCGGTACTGTACTATAGTATGGTTCAAAATCACTACAGTATACAGTTACTATAAACTACTATAGCATCACTTTCACATGGATATAGTTAAAGTATGGTGGCCGAGAGAGAGCTTAACATGCTGCAATTTAAGAAAACACATGCAATTACAGAAAAAAAAACGCAAGCAAATTAGGAAAAGATCTTCATCCGTTTGACAGCACTCATGTTGCAAATCCTCACAACACATACACATTTTTAAAAAATGCACTATATTTTCTCACTTTCAAATATCTCGAACATAATGGAAATGTTTTAAGAGGACCCTAAAACATTACGGACCCGGTTATTTAGGCTAATAAAATACAAAAGACAAGCGAATCAGGATGTTAAAATAAACAAACAAAAAACTCACCTTTTAAAGATCACCTACAACTTCACTGAGCAATTTGGCAATAGTCACGGCAGAGCGACGTCCGTCACATTTTAGGGTCCCCTTGAAAAATTTCCATTGAGTTCTGTTGTTTTTGCAAGTGTTATGAGAAAATGCAGCGTGTTTAATTCATGTGTTTGTGTTGACGGAAATGCAGCACATTTTATTAATTTGTTTGCGTTATATAAAAATAGATAGTTTTTTTTTTTTTAGAAAAATTGTTTGCGGATTTGCAGAATATATGCTGTCAACTGGATAAAGATTCATTTGCATTGCATGTGTTTTCTAAAATTGCAACACGTTAAGCTCTCTTGGCCGCCATATTAAAAGCCCAATTTTTAAAAGTGTAATATATATATATATATATATATATATATATATATATATATATATATATATATATATATAAAATTGTTTAAATGACAACTTTAGTTTGAAACATTTTAACAGAGCAAAGACAATTATAAGCAGAAGGATTATTTCATTTAAAATTGACTTTTTTTTCTTTCATCCCCAAAGATGGAAAACATCTACTCAAACCGAAGTGTTGAAATCATATAATTTACTCACCTGACTGATTTTGTATCAGGAAATTGCATTAATAATGATGATACTCATGTGATTTCCTGCTTTAATGTGTTTGGACCTCTACGCTGTTTACATTTCTTCAGACTGTTGATGTTAATGTAAATGTTGTGTGTGTGTTTCTTTAGTGGCGTCTCTCAGCAGTGGGACGGATGTAAGCACATCTGGAAAGGCTTACATGCTGGAGCAGAGTCTCTGGAGCTGTGCCGCTACAGTGTGTCTGTGTGTGCGTGTGTGTGGGAACTCTCTCAGCTTTCTCTGTAGGGGGGACTTTTTCCTCTAACCCCCGAAAACTGGCTGTAAAGTAATGACTTCAGTGTGTGTGAGAGTGTATGTGTGTGTATGTGTCCACATGTAGAGAGATTGATGCAAGATAAGCAGGCTATCTTTACTTTTTCATTCATATATAGAAGTTGATGGCGAGTGTAATGCAGCGATTTGTGAATGCAGAAGGTTTCAAAAATCAGAGTACACGAGGTCTTTGTGTGAATTAAATGAAATAAAACAAGTGGTCAGGAGTCAATTTTAAGTGAAACCAAAATGTCAGCAGATTGTCCTATAGCTGGCTTCTCGCATCTCCAACACATTATTTGGTTCATGTTTCCTACATCATGTGGAGATGAAGCATTCATTATGTAGACAATAGTTATATTCTAGCATGTCTAAAAACCACTATTTCACAACTGCGGTGTAGTTCTTGCAATATTTCACCATCAGATTTCAGCTTGAATTGATCAAACCCTCATTACTGTCTCAAAGTGTGAAATCGATGAGGTCTGAGGAAGCATCTAGAGTTAAAATGCCCTAGTAGCAAAGAATTCTGGCCCAGATTTGGCATAAAGCTGGCACAGCAGGCATTCATCCGGCACTGGCATACAGCATGTGGGCCAAACATGGCCCGGGTTTGGCAGAGGTGGCACCGTTTTTAAGGCGACACATAAGATTTGGGCCAGATGAAAAACGTAGTATTTGGCCCAGATAAAAAATTTGATAAGTGGGCCATGTGAGTTTGGCCAGTCTTGACCCACATTTAAAATACACTAAAATCATTGAGTAAAGAAAAAAAATTCTACCAATCAGGTCACTTTGAGAAAAAGCGTGCCCATAGTGTGCCTAAAGCGCATCACTCCATGGGTTTATCAATTTCATTGCAATCGTGACACACCAACCCATCTGGCCCAGTTCAGGCCCAGTTATGAGTTATTAACTTGGCTGAGACTTGGCCCAGATATGGTCTGTGTTTGGCCCTTGTCTGGAAGCCAGATTTGGTCCAGTCATGTACCGTAATTCACTGCGGCATGTGGGACAAGCAAAACCTGATTGTGTGGGCCAGAGCTGGGCCAGAGAAATTTTGTTATGTGGGTGTAGACATTGTAATGGCTGTTTTGATTCCAGTACACACGATGTAATAGGGAGTGCAACACAATGCAACGTCTGAAAAATAAGAGTATATGAGTCTGACCATACAGTCTTGAGAAGAATCAACTGACCAATGAGAGTGGAGTAATGTCTTCTGACCTATCAGAGCAGGGGATGGTCATTTGGCCAATCAGAGCAGTGTATATGAGTCTGACCAATCAGAGCAAAGTAGAGTCAACTTATCGAGGATGGAGCAATGTCATTTGACTTATCAGAATAGAGCATGGTTATTTGACCAAATAGAGCAGAGTATACGAGTCTGATCAATCAGAGCAGAGTCAACTGACCAATGAAAATGGAGTAATGTCATTTGCCTTATCAGAGTAGAGCATAGTCATTTGGCCAACTAGAGCAGAGCATGGTCATTTGGCCAATTAGAGAATAGTATGTAATTCAGCTCAATCTGAACAAAATAGAGCCAACTGAGCAATAACAGCAGTGTAATGTCATCTGTCCAATCAGAGAAGAGCAGGGTCATTGGGGCAATTAGAGCAGAGCATGGTCATTTCGTTAATCAAAGCAGAGTATAAGAGTTTGACCAATCAGAGCAGAGTATATGAGTTTGACCAATCAAAACAAAGTGGAGTCAACTGACCAATAACACTGCAGTAATGCCACCTGTCCAATCAGAGCAGAGCAGGGTCATTGGGACAATCAGAGCAGAGCATGGACATTTTGCCAATCAGAGAAGAGTATGTGAGTTTGACCAATCAGAGCAGAGTATATGAGTCGGAACAAAGTAGAGCCAACTGACCAATGGCAGTGGAGTAATGTCATCTGTCCAATCAGAGAAGAGCATGGTCATTTCATCAATCAGAGCAGAGTATATGAGTCTGAACAATCAAAACAAAGTAGAGCCAACTGACCACTGACAGTGGAGTAATGTCATCTGTCCAATCAGAGAAGAGCATGGTCATTTGGTCAATCAGAGCGCAGTATAAGAGTCTGACCAATCAGAGCAGAATATATGAGTCTGAACAATCAGAACAAAGTAGAGCCAACTGACCATTGACAGTGGAGTAATATCATCTGTCCAATCAGAGCAGAGCATGCTCATCGGGGCAAATAGAGTCTGACCAATCAGAGCAGAGTATATGAGTTTGACCAATCAGAGCAAAGTAAAGTCAACTAATCAATGACAGTTGAGGAATATCATCAGTCCAATTAGAGAACAGCAGGGTCATTAGGGCAATTACACAAGAGCATGGTCATTCCGTCAATCAGAGCAGAGTATTTAAGTCTGAATAATTACAACAAAGTAGAGCCAACTGACCAATGACAGTGGAGTAATGTCATCTGTCCAATCAGAGCAGAGCATGGTCATTGGGGCAAATAGAGCAGAGCAAGGTCATTTTGCCAATCAGAACAGAGTATAAGAGTTTGACCAATCAGAGCAGGGTATATGAGTCTGAACAATCAGAACAAACTAGAGCCAATAGACCAATGACAGTAGAGAGGTGTCATCTGTCCAGTCAGAGAAGAGCAAGGTTATTGGGGAAATTACACAAGAGCATGGTCATTTCGTCAATCAGAGCAGAGATTATGAGTTTGACCAATCAGAACAAAGTATAAGAGTCTGACCAATCAGAGCAGAGTATAGGGCCAGAGCAGACACTTTTTATTAAATTTATTAATAAATAAGGTTAGTTTTATGAGGTAATGAAGTAGTTTTTACACCTGTAATGGATGTAAACCAGTTTTAAGAAGCATACAAAACAAAACTCGAAACACTGTAAATAACATAACTTTAAATGTCATCTTCTTCTTTTGAATGCTTTTTAATTCGTTTCTTCATGCTTGAAACTCCATCAGCACCACCATCCTTCACTTTTCTTTTACTGATGAATCTTTAACATTCACAAATACTTGAGGTTCGCATGACCGAATTTGGCAGGAGAAAAACTTCTAACCTCAAGCGGAACTTTCATCTTTATTTTGCAGACGAAATTTCACCTAGCAATTGTAAATGTGCGCAAGCCATGTTTAAAATGTGAGAAACTGAATGATACTGTCACTTTTCCTTATTGTACAGCATCTGGATCCTTAAAGCAAACCCAGTTGAGAGCAACTCATCTGATCATTTTACAGCCTATCAGCTGAAACACACTGCTTTCCATGATGCCACACATGTGGAGGCTCAGATCTGTGCTTGCGGCGGAAAGCCTGTAATATACTGTGAGTGTGTGTGTTGAGTTTGGCTCCCTGATGTGGCCTTCATGCTCTGACTCACTGGGTATTTTAGGATCTCAGCACTGATAATTAAACTGCACACGAAGTCCCAGAAAGAACATAAAGAGCCACTCAAGGACAATACGCTCCAGCATCATGTTTCTCTCGTTGACTGAATGATTGTCTTTAGGGCTCATTCACACAGAATGTGTCTTATAAAAATGCAAGACATGGTGCTCGAATATGGGTTTAAAAAAGGGAAAGTGTGAACGCCTCTTCACCATGATATATAATTGTAAATCACACTTTTGTCATGCCAACATTTTACTATAAACAGAAGCTTGTGTAACTCCGCCGGTCCTACGCCACCCAACCCGCTCCGAGCTGGTACCGAACCTGCGACCTTCCACATGGGAGTCAGTTGCTCTAACAAGGAGGCTAAAGACCATGGCCTCTAGCATCTGTCGTTAGATCACCTTTAGAGGTCAGAGGAGTGAGGTTTACCTGCACAGCACACACTAGCTGGCCTCCGTTACACCCACCCCCCTACACCTCACTCCCATCCGGGTCATTGACCAATGTAACCCCGCCAGTCCTACGCCACCCAACCGGCTCCGAGCTGGTATCAAACCGGCGACCTTCTGCATGGGAGTCGGTTGCTCTACCAAGGAGGCTAAAGATCATGGCCTCTAGTGTCTGTCGCTAGAGCACCTTTACAGGTCAGAGGAGTGAGGTTTACCTGCACAGCACACAATAGCTGGCCTCCGTTACACTTGCAAGAATTGCTCCTGCTCTGAGCTCTTCTGATTGGATCACTGCATTTGGCGTCTAAAAAGCATGGTGCTCACATGCACATTGCTTCAAAAGACGTGAGCATATTGATCAAACACAATTATCCAGTGTGTGTTTACTAGGGGTGTCACGATTTCGATTTTAAATCGAAATCGATCGAAATTTATGCTCAATTTCGATTATCGAATCAAAAAATAGAATCGTCGATGTTGCCACGCCTCCATGTCACGTCAGCTTGGCTTGCCAAGCGGGAAAAAAACAGGCTTGTTGAAGTGCTTGTTGAACTGCACATACAGGAGACCCGTCGACAGAACTTAAACCCTCTCCTCTTTCAATGAAGTCGCCGGTGTGGAAGCATTTTGGATTTCCAGTGAGTTATGTTGACAACGTTCGTGTTGTCGACAAAAAAAAAACACAGTTTTGCAAGCTCTGCTATGTACGTATTACGTACGGTTCGTCCGATAGACAACACCGGCATCGCGATCCTCCGCCCGCCCCCGTTGTAAATCCGCTCGCGAAAAGTACACACTCAGGCCCTGTTTACACTGTCTTTGTTTTTAAATGGCATTTTAGAACGACAACGATTTGACATCCACAGTGGCGTGTAGCATTTCTGAGCAGCCCTCCTTCCTCTCTACCTCTGAAAACGCACATCACGTGACCACACAGACACAGACGCACACACAGCCATGCGCTCGAGACAGCAGGTCCAGGCAGTCAGAGGACTGCTTCAATCTTTCACTCACTTGTACTTAGTCATTTTAGCGAACACCTCAGATACTGTTGGCTGGTTCCTGTTGGTTGTGCCTCTTTTTTATCGACGCCATTATAACGACACAGATCACTGCCTATTCACGAGTCCCGCAGAAAAAAAGTGATTGACAGGTGGTAATTATGTGTGTGACTTGCCTTTATTCATTTACTGTATGATTTGTTTATGGGTAAAACAAAGACCATGCAGGTCAGGTAGTTTAAACGGTAGGCTACAAATAATTAATTGGTCATTAATTAATTAATTATTCATAATCGAGAATCGAATTGAATCGTGCCTTTAGAATCGAAAATGTAATCGAATCAAGGATTTGGAGGATCGTGACACCCTTAGTGTTTACATTGAAAATCTATTGTTCATTCACATCTACAGAGCTCTCACATTTACAGAGCATTTGGAAAGTATTCATAGCACTGTAAAATCACATGTACATCAATATTTACAGCTTTTGCTTAATACTTTGTTGATGCAACTTTGGCAGCGATTACAGCCTCAAGTCTTTCTGAATGTGATGCCACAAGCTTGGCACACCTGTCTTTGGGAATTTTTGCCCATTCATCTTTGCAGTACCTCTCAAGCTCTATCAGGTTAGATGGGAAGCGACAGTGTACAGCCATTTTCAGATCTCTCCGGAGATGGTCAATAGGATTTAGGTCTGGACTCAGGTTGGGCCACTCAAGGACATTCACCAAGTTGTTGTGAAGCCACTCCAGTGATATTTTGGCGGTGTATGTTGCATGATATCCCATAAAACTTAACCCATTTAATCCCATTTTTCTTGCAATTTGAGAATATAGATTTAATTCCGTTGACCTCCTTGACCAACAAACTTCATCCCTCCTTTAATATTATGATGATTAAATTAGGTTTTATATCTGTCCACAATAGTGACCAATGGGAAACAGCACTGTCAGATTTGAATCGGTGTGTATATGTGAGGGTGTCTGTGTGTTCACTTGGATGAGTTACATGCAGGGTACAGATTCAGAGTACACCAAAAAATGCTGAGCTGTTATAACCCAATTTTAAGTCAAATGTCGACTAACCCACCATTTGGGTTAAAAGTGCCATTTAAATTAAATTGCAAAAAATAAACCCAGCATTGGGTTTGTCCATTGTTGACGCAACATTGGTTATGACAACAAAGATTTGTTACAAAAAAAACATGCAAATATGAAAACACCAAAAAATGACATCAGTTTTGACAACACAAATGTGCTTTCTTAAGCCTGATTTATACTTCTGAGTCAAGTGACCGGCGTAACCCACAGTGCATGCAACGCGCGTGGCTGTGAATTTATACTTCTGCGCTGTCTCTGTTGGTCTGCATTAACACTTCCGAAACGCTAGTTGGCATTGAGGTGTAAATGTTCCTCTGTGTAGAGTTTCTTCTTTGCTGTTTTGCTTTTCCTGAACACTTCCGGGATGTACAAGTGGCTCAAACTCGCTCATTTTGATGCAGAACCCGGCGGACGTGCAACAACTTTAACTATGAGGTAACCACAAAACAAAACTTTCCATCCGGAGCTCCTTCATGGGACTCCACACTTGTAAACTAGTCATGCAGCTCTCTGTCCCGCCCAGACTCGTCAGAGCTACCAAGCCGACCAATCACAGAGCTTGCACTACGCGTCGTTGCAACGTGTAGTTACATTTTTTGAGAGGTGCACTTCAGCGACGGCCACGGCGAAGGGCTATGCGTCATACGCCGGCGTTTGACGCAGAAGTATAAATCAGCCTTTACACACTATACTCCATATAAAGCCAGAAACTATGAGCTTTTTATGCACTGCAACTGATGATCAACATTAAAAATTACAAATTGCACCTCTTCCCAACAGGAAAAAGCAGCAATAATCAAGAATGCATGATAATATGGTGTCAAGGCTTTTAGAAAAAGTCATTATAATGAAAGTCAACGGGGCAAAAAGAGCCACCAACATAACAAAAGGGGAGTCAATTTGCCCGCAGTGTATTGTTGAGGTGTTTTTACATTTTCAATGCATTTTCGCAAATGAGAAAGTTATGGTCAAATTAGCACTCAAAATCACCTCAGAGTGGATGAAAACATCCCAAATCTAAAGCGTCTCAACAGTTTTAACAATATGATGAACAAGTGCTGACAGTATTTCAATTTGTGAATGCACTACTCATGAGCAAGCTGAATGATCTGCTTGGATTGATTTAGCCTCAGCTCGTCTTCATACCTGTGAAACAGCAGCAGGAGAAGCAGGACTGTTGGTGTTTTGGCTCCACGGCTGCTCAGGTGGACTGATATCTAGAGTTACAGAGTGACAGCTGTAGAGATGCTTCAACAGACCTCAAGCCAAGCTGGCAGGACACTATATGTCACAGCTCACTGCTTGCTCTTTCTCTGTCTGTGGGTGGGTGAGTGTATGCAACATTGTGATTAATTTTGATGAATGTGAAGAGCACGTAAATGCACACATTTGGGATGAATGTTATATTACTTGAGTCTGTTGATAGATTTAGGGTGCGTTCACACTAGCACTTTTGATCCGCAACTGGGTTCATTTGACGTCAAAGTACGGTATGTTTATCTAGTGCAGGGCAGTCCAAACTCGGTCCTAGAGGGCTGGTGTCCTGCATAGTTTAGCTCCAACTTCCTTCAACATGCCTCCCTAGAAAGAGCTTGATTAGCTGCTTCAGGTGTGTTTAATTGGGGTTGGAACTAACATATGCAGGACACCAGCCCTCCAGGACCGAGTTTGGACACCCCTGATCTGGTGTGAATGTGTCTTCTGAACTCGGGTGCACACTCGTAAACCGTACCCAGATCTGCCTCAAAGAGGTGGTCTGGGGTATGGTTCGTGTGAACTCTGGTCCGGTTTACTCCTGGTGTGAATGCAATCATACCAAATAGCGGAAGTGAACTGCCAACAGTACCAAAAGAATCTCACGGCAGTTCGTAACTTTTTGATTTAGTGACTAATTTGTATGAATTAGTACGATCTAATTCGACTTGCTCATCCCCCAATGACGGTTGGGTTTAGGGGTAGGGTTAGGTGCCCTACTTAGGTTTAATACCTGATGTCACGAGGTACTTACGTTTCCTTGTGAGATCAGGCTGACAGTACTACAAACTTTAGTTTTCATAACGAACTTCAGTCCAGGCAATTGAACCAAGTGTGAAAGCATCTGGACATCTGGTTCGAATGTTTCCTGGACACCTACCTAGAGAGGTGTTCCAGGCATGGCCAGTTATCGGGGAAGATCCAGGACACGCTGGAGGTACTATGTCTCTCAACTGGCCTGAGAACACCTCAGGATCCCCTCAGAGGAGCTGGAGGAAGTGTGTCCACTCCAGCACCTATAAGTCCCAGGATGCAATGGCATAGTGACATCACAACAGTGTAGTTCCCAAATGCTCAAGGGTGTAGGGCATTCCATTTAAACCAGATGCTCCTCCAGTAGTGGACACTTGTGTAACGTAATCATTGATATACATCCGAGGGAACAAAATAGGAAAGTTGGTGAGTGAATTTTAGTTTTTAATTGAACTGAACTTTAGCTCCTGGTCTATTCCTGATCACACAAATGAATCTAGTCTCTCTAATAAAAGACCTATGAAGTCTCCTTATTCTCATATGTGGCTCCAATGAAGATCTCAGACATTTCTTTAAGCAGGGTGGTCAAATTCAGCTCCTGGAGGGTCACAGCTCTGCAGAGTTCAGCACCGGCTGCAAAACACATACATCTTCTTTTCAAATGAGCCTGAAGGACTTGATTAGCTGGATCTGTGTTTAATCAAGGTTGAAGATAAACCAGCGGTGCCCAAACATGTTTCTAGAGGTCCGCTGTCCTGCAGAGTTTACCTTCAGTCCTAATGAAATACACCTGAAGTCACTAATATCCCATTGAAACAATGTAGACTGTTTTTGAGATTCCTAAGTAGGCATACAGGCATACACTGATCAAAGTTGAGCTATACATTAACCAAAAAAGCTACCTGTGCCTTGATGTCGCATTATGATTGTATCCTATATAAAGGGTTTGCACTTATGTCGAAATTTGCACAGTTCCCATATGTGCAGCCATATCGGTGATACTCAGATGTAAACAATAGCATCCCTGCTGAAAAATCCAGCTTAAACCAGCCTAGGCTGGTTGGCTGGTTTAAGCTGGTCGACCAGGATGGTTTTATAGGGGTTTTGGCCACTTCCAGGCTGGTTTCCAGCCTGGTCTTAGCTGGTCAGGCTGGGAGATGACCAGCTAAAACCAGCTTGACCAGCCTAGCCAAGCTGGGAGTCCAGCTAAAGCCAGCTATATCCAGCTTAAACCAGGCTGGTCAAGCTGGTTTTAGCTGGATTTGGCTGGTCATTTTCCAGCCTGACCAGCTAAGACCAGGCTGGAAATGGCTGAAAACCAGCCTGGAAGTGGCCAAAACCCCTCTAAAACCAGCCTGGTAGACCAGCTAAAACCAGCCAACCAGCCTAGGCTGATTTAAGCTGGATTTTTCAGCAGGGCAGAGTTTCTATAGGCTCTGTATCATTGTTTACATTCTGCTCTTCAATATGGCCGCCTGATGATGCATCATGAACACACTCAGCAGCATGACTTCTGTTGTGTCTGTTTGTGTGTTTCTGCTCTCCCTCTGGCTGTGTGTGTGTGTGTGTGTGTGTGTGTGTGTGTGTGTGTGTGTGTGTGTGTGTGTGTGTGTGTGTGTGTGTGTGTGTGTGTGTGTGTGTGTGTGTGTTTGGTCTCAGCACAGAAGGCACAGACAGGTGGATGGAGGAGAGACAGAAGGAGCCTGTGACCTCTGGATATGGTCAGGTGAGTCCACACCTGCTCCCTTCCTCAGATTGGAGATTCCGGTTACACACACACACACACACACACACACACAATCCCATTCAGCACATCTCAGACACTGAACTGATTTCTTCTTCAACACTGAATACTGTGCATCACTAACAAGAAAACAATTAAACATAATAACATTCATAATTAGACACAATTGATTACAGGGTTTTTTTTATTGGTTTGATGCAGCCGTAATCTGAAACTCCAAACAGTTAATACACATAGCCCCAAGCAATGGCAATCATGGTCAAAATGACACTTGTTGTTTGCAAAAGCATTTAAAATATGCAACAAAAGCATTTTTTTTTAAACAACACAACTTGCAAACAAGTTTATGAGCTCTTTTAATCAATTATTACACAATGGACAGCAAAATACAGACCTCGGTGCAAATCAGTGCACCATTGCTGGATCCAGAATGAGAAATGATTTGATGCACTTTTTATGGGATCCATGATGTTAATTCTGTGTATAATGTTTGGTCATGCCTTATTTTTCGATGGTCCGTTTGTTGAATTTAAGTTACATTGCATCTACATGCCAACTAATTCTCATCCCTACAAAAAAAATCCAGCTTAAACCAGCCTAGGCTGGTTGGCTGGTTTTAGCTGGTTGACCAGCCTGGTTTTAGATGGGTTTTGGCCACTTCCAGGCTGGTTTCTTAGCTGGTCAGGCTGGGAGATGACCAGCTAAAACCAGCTTGACCAGCCTAGCCAGGCTAGGAGTTCAGCCAAAACTAGCTATGTCCAGCTTAAACCAAGCTGATGAAGCTGGTTTTAGCTGGATTTAGCTAGTCATTTTCCAGCCTGGCCAGCTAAGACCAGGCTGGAAATGGCTGGAAACCAGCTAAAACCAGCCAACCAGCCTAGGCTGGTTTAAGCTGGATTTTTCAGCAGGGATTAGATTCTTAAGTCGACTGTTAGGTTGACATGTACTTGCAAAGTTTCTTATAGTCAGTTAAATGTCTGTTGAGGGACAACCGATATTAAGCAGACAGTCAACTCATACTCAAATGGACCATTAAAATAAAGTGTTGCCAAATTTTATGGACAGAATTTAAAAAGCGCAGCCTTGGGCTGGAGGGGTTCCGGTTTGGAGACCACAGGGTCTCATCTCTGTTATTTGCAGACAATGTTGTTCTGTTGGCTTCATTAAACATGGACCTTCAGCATGCACTGAGGCAGTTTGCTACCGAGTGTGACTTGGCTGGGATGAGAATCAGCACCTCCAAGTCCGAGGCCATGGTGCTCCACCGGAAAAAGGTGGTTTGCCATCTCCATATGAAAGTCCTTACCCCAGGTGGAGGAGTTCAAGTATCTGGGATTTGGTTCACGATTGAGGGAAAGATGGAGCGTGAGATTAACAGGCGGATCGATGCAGCGGCAGCAGTAATGCAGTCGATGTACCGGTCCGCTGTGGTAAAAAAGGAGCTGAGCCGAAAGGCAAAGCTCTCGATTAACTTGTCAATCTACGTTCCTACTCTCACCTATAGTCATGAGCTGTGGGCCATGACCGAAAGGACAAGATCTTGGATATATTTCCTTTGCAGGGTGGCAGAGTGCACCCTTATAGATAGGGTAAGAAGCTCTGTCATCCAGGAGGAGCTCGGAGTAGAGCTGCTACTCCTCCACATCAAGCTGAGGTGGCTCGGGCATCTGTTTCAGATGCCTCCTGGACGCCTGCCTAGGGAGGTGTTCCAGGCATGTCCCACCAGGAGGAGGCCTCGGGGAAGACCCAGGACACGCTGGAGGGACTATGTCTCTCGGCTAGCCCGGGAACGCCTCGGGATCCCCCCGGAGGAGCTGGAGGAAGTGTCTAGGGAGAGGGAAGTCTGGAGTTCTGTCCTAAGACTCCTGCCTCCGCGACCTGGCCCCGGATGATAATGATGATGATCACTTCCTAGGTAGCAAAGAATTTTGGCCCAAATTTGGCATAAATCTGGCACAGCAGGCATTCATCCAGAGATCCAAACATGTCCCTGGTTTGGCAGAGGAGGTAGCCGTCTTTAAGGCGGCACACAATACTTAGGCCAGATGTGAAATGTAGTATTTGGCCCAGATGTTAATAATTGATATGTGGGCCATATAAGTTTAGCCTGTCTTGACCCACGTTTCATTTTTATTATTGGCAAATGAAGAAAAAATAAGTCTACCAATCAGGTTGCTTTGAGAAAAAGCACGACGTCAGCACGCCTAAAGCGCAATGATTCATGAGTTTATCAATTTCATTGCAGTCGTGACACACCAACATTTCTGGCCCAGTTCAGGCTCAGTTATGAGTTATTAACTTGGTTAAGAATTGGCCCAGATATGGTCCATGTTTGGCCCTAGTCTGAAAGCCTTGGTCCAGTCACGTACCGTAATTCACTGCGGCATGTTGGCCAAGCAAAAACTGTGTGTCCGAGCTGGGCCAGAGATATTTTGCAATGTGGGTTGAATTAATCTGTGATGATAATTCTATAAGTGATGTGGTAACACAACAACTAAAGTTATATAAACAAACGACCCAATGCTGTGCCCAATGTTTTCTACAACTATAGGGTATATTATACTATAATGCACCACATTACATTTACAGCATTACAGTTTATAAGTTCACAACAGATACTAGTAAATGCTATGATATGTATACAGAGTAATACACTTTACTACAGTATGGCCAAACAATATCGCACTTGCTGTAAATGACTATAGTAATGTTTCATGTGAGGAGATTCTTTAATATGATGTACCTGAAGAAAAGTGCTTCAATTCAACTTGACTAAAGTCTCCATCTGCACAACATTTAGTAATGTATACAGCGGATATATTACAAATATTTAATGCTCCGTTTTTGTTGTTGTTTTTTTAAAGACAAAAAAAAATAAATGCTAAAACTATTGACCCCAAAAGTGTTATTCAGGTATTAATATCTATTAAAAAAACTGTTTAGTGATGCTGCATGTGCGTGCTAAATTATAGATGTTCCCATATGCTCCGTGAAATTAGTAATCTCATCAGTACCTTGAACCCTAAACGCTCTTTGAAAAGAAATCTAATATGCTGACATCAGTCTCTGTAAGAAGACACCAAATCTTTATCAAAAATGCCCACGCTCACAGATAAATCACAGGTACTTATGAACGCGCTGAGTGTTTGAGGGATGAGGAGATATGAAGACTGACAGAAGGAGACAGGTGCAAATACACACACCTGCAGGCTGCATTTAAAAAAAGCAGTGTGTGTGGGTGCGCGCATATTTGTGTGTGAGAGAGACTGTGTGTGTGTGTGTGTGTGTGTGTGTGTGTGTGTCCCCTCTGCCTCACACAAGTGGCAGAACAATAGAGTGGTAAAGTGCTGCAGGTCTCACGGCGGAACAAAAGTGCACCTTGCAGCTTTCAAATCCTCCAAAGTACATCCTGAGGCCACGAATACCTGTGGGGCAGACACAGAGACACTGCAGGTGTTTGCTCTGTTACTGCAGGTGCAGCCCACAGTTTCACAAAGCAAACACTTCAAAACAAGTCTTTACAGTTCTTTAGTGGAGGTGCTCAAGAACTTATTCTTAAAGGTTATCCCTGCTGAAAAATCCAGCTTAAACCAGCCTAGGCTGGTTTTAGCTGGTCTACCAGCCAGGTTCTAGAGGGGTTTTGGCCACTTCCAGGCTGGTTTCCAGCCATTTCCAGCTCTACAGGAAAACAGGCTGGGAGATGACCAGCTAAAACCAGCTTTACAAGCCTAGCCAGCCTGGGAGCCCAGCCAAAACCTGCTATGTCCAGCTTAAACCAGGATGGTCAAGCTGGATTTAGATGGTTTTAGCTGGTCATTTGCCAGCCTGACTACTTACGACCAGGCTGAAAATGGCTGGAAACCAGCCTGGAAGTGGCTAAAACCCCTCTAAAACCAGGCTGGTCTACCAGCTAAAACCAGCCAACCATAGGCTGATTTAAGCTGGATTTTTCAGCAGGGATTTTTAACCTTTATTAGATTATTTTTTAATAACTTAACTAGTTGGGTTTAAAATTAGAATTTCTACTGTCAACTGATTTAACTGACACAAAACAGCTGTTTTGTGTCAGTTAAATCAGTTGACAGTTGAAACCAGGCTAGTTAAGTAAAAAAAAATTTGAATTTTAAAAGTCAACTGATTTAACTGTTAACAGTTGGATGGTAAAATAGATATAAAAACATGAAATGGAGCGGTAATTTGATAAAAATGTACATCAATATGATTGCGTTAGAGCTTAAATAAACTTTATAATGCAAAAACAATGTGTGCGTAATGTTGTTTTTGCGTTATAAAGTTTATTTAAGCTCTAAGGCAATCATTAATTAATTTTCTGGTCAGCTTAATCCCTTTATTAATCCTGGGTCACCACAGCGGCATGAACCGCCAACTTAATTAGCAAATTTTTACGCAGCGGATGCCCTTCCAGCCGCAACCCATATCTGGGAAATATCCACACACACATTCACACACATACTCAAACACTACGGACAATTTAGCCTACCCAATTCACCTGTACCGCATGTCTTTGGACTGTGGGGGAAACCGGAGCACCCGGAGGAAATCCACGCGAACGCAGGGAGAACATGCAAACTCCACACAGAAACACCAACTGAGCCGAGGCTCGAACCAGCGACCTTCTTGCTGTGAGGCAATAGCACTACCTACTGCGCCACTACGTCACCCTAACACAAGCATATTGATGTAAATTTTTATCAAATTACCTCTCCATGTTGTGTTTTTATATCCATTTTACCATCCAACTGTCAACAGTTAAATCAGTTGACTGTTAAAGTTCAAGTTTTCTAACCCAACTGCTTGAGTTATTAAATAAATAACCAAATAAAGGTTAAAAATAACCCAACAAAACACCAAATAACTCAACCATTGGGTTAAATAAACAACTCAACGTTTTTTAGAGTGTATGAAATAACAAGAGGGCAAATGAAGGGTGTCAGAAAGTTACCTGCTAGGACACGATTCACGTTGAGCTTAAGGCGGCAAATACTAAGGTTTCTGAAGTATTTGAAGAAACAGAACCGACAATGAGATGAAGGAGGAATTGCTTTTGGAAAAAAAAAGAGAATGATGGAGAAAGAAAGCTGGATGTAAAGTATGTGGGTAATCCCCACACAAGAGCACCGTCACCCAGAACCCTGTTAGTAATCCAAACCACCATAACAGCTCCTGGCTCAAACACGATCCCTATGAGTCAGCTATCTAAACCAGCACCTCACAGCGAGAAAAGACACCAGCATCACTGCGCAAATATGCCCTTTTAAAGGCAATGCATGACCACTGCTGAGCACAGACCACTACAACCAGTCCAAAGACAGGCACAGAAACAATCCAGGACCAGTTCTCCCAGTTCAAACTGATGTCTTTGAGTCCAAATGTAAAGCTGCTCCTGGGTCTGTGAGTACATCCAACAAAAGCCATTCAAAAATCAGCTCACCCAAAAGTCATCATTCATCTTCCTCCTCACTGAGGCCATATTTTTGTGGTCTTTTTTTTATGGATTCTGGAGGAATTTAGACTTGGGTTTACTTTACCCCTGTGGAAAGCATATTAAAGTGTGCATTTCCCGAACAGAGAGATAAATGAAGAGCTAGAGGTCAAAGCAGTGTCAGATTATTGCGGTAAATACTGTTTTGTTCTCGATTATTTTGCTTTATTGTGTGAGTTTCACAATGGGCAACTGCACTTTAAATCTTCTAACAAACTTAAAGGGTCACGAAACACCAAAACACATGTTTTGAGCTGTTGACAGTCATATATGAGTCCCACGCTACTAAAAACACTATTAGGACGCATATATTTCACCTAAAGGTAAAAATTGGTTGTTTTTGCGTTATTTCGAGCACATTTGTTCTTCCGGTTTGAAACGAATTTTTAAAGCTGCGTCACGACGATTAGATCCTTGTGTGTATTCCAGCGTGAAGACTGGATGTCTATACTGGCCAGTACAACGTGTCGTCTTTGAGCTTTCAGCAGTAATTAATGAGAAAGACTTGGTTTAAACCAATCAGCGCGCTCTATTGTGAATGAGGTGCAGCTTCATTAATATGCATGATCGCTTCGAAGACCTGTTACATGTTACAGTGTTCAGACGGCAGAGAGACGCCACGTTGTGTTGCCAAAACAAGTGGAAGAACAAGAATTGTTTGGAGATACGGGTCGTTAGTGTTGCGTTTATAAATGTGCTGCAACGAAGGCTTTGTTTTCAATTCCTGCTATGAGAGCGCAGCTGGACTCACATGTGGACTACAGTGCACACGACAGAAATACGTCCTGACGTTGGGTTCTGACCTTAACCCAATTTTCATTTCAAAACAAAATCCAACATCCACAGTACATTGAGGTATGTTGGGGTACGTCCAACCCAGGCTCATTCTGAAAACGTAGCACCGCGGACGTTTCTGGAGGCCGCGATTTACGTGGCTGGAGGTACGTATGGCTGCATTTCATTTTTTTAAACGAATGCTACTGGGCGGTGTGATGCTGCTCTTTGCGCTCGCCGGCTGACAGCTCACCTCCATGTGGAGAGCTTTCCAGTTTGTCCGGTTAGCTCGTCGAGTACGTTGGCGGAGCGGAGAGCCGGGGAGGAGCCGACAGCAATAAACGCGTTTGAGACAGGTAAGACAAAAATAGAAATAGAAAAATAAACTAAACGAGTTCATAACAGGGCGAGAATGTGGTGAAATCTGAAAATGTGGTCAAAATCATACGAGGGCTTTTCTTTTTCTGGATAGCTTTTGTAAATCGTTGCTTAGGTTTAGGGAGGAAAGCGAGCGGGCGGCTGGCTGGCCGCGTCAAATGGTAAAACCAATTGTTGGGTTTAGGGAAGGAGGAGGAGGGTGGGTTTGCCGATTGGCCGGTCGCCCAGTCAATCATTCAGTCAGTCAGATAGATGGCCGCTTGACAGTGGCCTCCGGCGGCTTTACGCGAGAACAGCACGGGCGCGAACGACGCTCGCATTTGAGATGCGAAAAAGCAGGACAGCCGACTCTCGCAGATTCGCGAAAACAAAAACTGCACAAATACGTACCTCCTGGGACATATTTCGCAGTCTCCAGAAACGTCCGCAGGGCTACATTTCCAGAATGAGCCTGCGTTGGGTATGTCAATATGACGTCATTTAGACGTCCTGTGCCTGCAGGGTACATTCGCACATATCTGTGTGGCCAGGCTTTGGATTAAAGCTGATAATATTGTAAATAATGTTACATTTCTACACTGAGTGATGGTTTCGCTTCTCAAGACCTCAGCGTGGAGCCTTGGCTATTAATTTGGATTCGTCTGTATGTGTTTATTTTTAAACAGAAAAAAAGCTGTCATCATTCACTGCCATTATATGAATCACCAAAGATTTAGCTCAAAACCTTCGTTAATGCCATACTGATAAAAAACTATCACCTACATCTTGGATGACCTGTGGGTGAGTCAATTAACAAGAAATTTCCATTTTGGGGTGAATTATCCCTTTAATGCAGCAGGTCTCCGTGAGTCATTCGGGTTTTGGATGGACATGAGGGTGAGTAAAGGATGACAGAACTTTTATTTTTGGTTGAACTATTTCTGCCATTTTCAGCTCCAGCTTCTCTGCTTCAGATGTTTTTTATCAGTGCTGCAATGAGGCCAGTGTTTATATAAAGCTGACAAGACATTTCCTGTGTCCGAGAGTCCAGAGAGAGGACAGGAGGAGCCAAAGACAAGGAGAAAAGAGAGGTGCACTACAAAAAATGCTTTTCTTACTCAGAGTTTTTGTCTTGTTTCTAGTCCAAATATCTAAACATCCTATATTAATTCAAGAAGCATTTTCTAGAAAACCAAAATAAAGGCTTGTTTTAAGAAGTAAATTGCCAAAATTGTATGAGTTTTATCTTAAGACAAGCAAAATAATCTGAGAGTAGGATAAGCAAGCAAATAATCTTGATTTTCCTTGTGACATAAGAATCCTTTGCTTAACCCATTGGAAGATTATTTTGCTTGTTTTAAGAAAACTCACTTGATTTTGGCAAATAGTTTTATGTTACATGTTGATAAACAATATTTATTGCTTTACTTCAGTGTCGTGTGGTACCATGATGGTGTTTAGTAGTAGTGTGAATGTGTGTATCTACCGTATTTTTAATGGTAGTTTTGGCAACCACAGCTGCCATTTTACTGTATATTTTAAGTTGTTTTTTTATGTTCTAATATAAAGTTTTTTGCATTAGGGCCATGTGTGTTGCCATGATGGTGTTTAGTAGTTGTGTGAATGACACTCAGGCTGCTTTCAGACCTGTAAATCGATTCAGTTGTTCCGAAACAAAGATTACAAATGTTACATTGTTACATTACATACAGAGATGTTACATTATTGTTACATTGTACAAATGTTATATTGTTGCTCTGCTCTTGGTGCGGTTCGCTTTCACACGGCAAAGTTTCTAATCAGACCAAAAGAGCTAAAACAAGTCACATATGAGTAAACTATCCTCCCATTGGTCAGAGTGTCAGGGTTTATTTTGCAGAGTCCCGCTCAGCTGTCAGGAGAGGTGGTGGTTTGATGGTGTTTGACAAGGTGCGTGCGACGTGTCTGAAGAGTGAGGAGAGATGCGGTGGGGAGGGGTGAGAAGAGTGCACGACGTATTTGAGAACCGGGAGGAAGATGAGAGATTACCGGGAGATTATCACTTATTTGCGGGCATCCGGAGACTTGCGAAACTTCCCGCACTACTCATAATTCTCTCTTCATATAGCTGTAAGCCTATTACATATCCGTAAAACACAGTGATATAACCATGCTCGAATCGTATCGCTTTCTCACTACAATCGATCCGCTCCAGAGTTTGTTTCAATCGAGCTGAGACCACCTCATTCAAGCGATCTCAGAGCGATTGATTTGGCACGGATCCGAGAGCGATTGGTGGTTTCACATATGCCAAACAAACTGCGCTAACTGGGCAAACGAGACAGGTTCCCAAACAAAAGTGTAGGTGTGAAAGCACCCTCCTATGTAAGTGTCTCCTATGTAATGTTTTTTGTGAAAGCCGGCAGCTAGCTCTCTGCAACTCTCACATGGTCGCCCACTAAAGCTAAGCAGGGCTGCTCCCAGTCAGTACCTGGATGGGAGACCACATGGGAAAGCCTGGTTGCTGCCGGAAGTGGTGTTAGTGAGACCAGCAGGTGCCCAACCTGTGGTCTGTGTGGGTCCTAATGCCCCAGTATAGTGACGGGGACTCTAAACTGCTCAGTGAGCGCCGTCTTTTGAGGTCCTGACTCTCTGCGGTCGTTAAAAATCCCAGTATGTCCTTCAATAAAAAAAAAAAAGAGTAGGGGTTTAACCCCGGCATCCTGGCCAAATATGCTCTCTGGCCTCCATCCATCATGGTCTCCTAACCATCCCCATATCATAAATGGCTACATAACTCTGGCTGTGTCTGAAACCGCATACTTTCATACTATACAGAATGCTAAAATCAGTATGTGAGCCCAGTAGTATGTCCGAATTCATAGAATCTGAAAATCAGTATGCGTAAAGTACCTGGATGACTTACTACTTCCGGCGAGATTCTGAAGTGCGCATCCAATGATGTACCGCGAGAGAATTCATGAATGGGAGTGAATCTGATGCAAGTAGGTCACGTGACCATGACAAAATGTCTGATGTAGTATGTCCGAATTCGATTCATACTGTATAGAGCGTGTTTTTCTAAAGGCCGAGTAGTACGTTTAAATTCAAATGCAGAACCTACTGAGTAGTAGGCGATTTCGATTTCAGTGTCTCCTCTCCACCAATCAGCTGGTGTGTGGTGTGCGGCTCAATATGGCTGCCGTCGCTTCATCCAGGTGGATGCTGCACACTGGTGGTGGATGAGGAGATTCCCACCAATGTGTAAAGTGCTTTCAGTGTCCATAGAAGCGCTATATAAATGTAAGGAATTATTATTATTATACTTATAAAATTTGTTTGTGATGAGCTTGGGTTCATCATTTCACTGTCTCATGTATAAATGTATGATGTGTAGATGTTAGTACTTTAAAACAGGGGTTCCCAAACTTTTCAGGCCGCGACCCCCAAAATGACAATACCAGTGACCCGTGACCCCCAATATCCTCTGAGGAGGTTATACATACAGAAACCTTGCATGCAATGGCACACACACACCAATGAACCCAAGTCTATTCTTCTTTTAATTTTTTATTATGTATGAGAGCTGTAAATGCGCCACAAAGTTTAACCAGGTGTTATGAAATCTGCTGCATCTGATGCTTTTGCTGTGTCTTTAATACAATGCAATTACGCCAGGGGTTGCAATCCAATAGAAGTAGTAACTATAAGCTACTATAGTAACTATATATGGTATAAACAACTATTTTTTCCCTTCAGAAGGTTATGGATAAAATATGATAATTCTTATGGTTTAATAAAAATAAATAGATTTTTGGAAACCACCAGGCGACCTCCCTTCATTGTCCCGCGACCCCTCGGGGGGTCCCGACCCCCACTTTGAGAACCATTGCTTTAAAACATTGGTATATGACGAAAAATATATGTAATACGGTAATTTACCATAAAATTGCAGACTTTTTTGTTACGTACCTAACATTTTTCGAAGATATGACGTGTAGATGTGAGTACTCCAAAACATTGGTGTATTAATAGTATCGATCAAATATGGTAGTTTACTGTAATTTTTTTATCCCATATTATTTTTAAACAATTGAATAAAGTTTGTTTTTATTCTAAAGTTTATGAATATTTGTTGGTTCTGACGGAAAGCAAGAAAAGAGTGTTGATAAGAGGTCAGCGCCCCCACACTGCACTGACATCAGATCTCTGGCCTCACAGGCACAGGGCCGTGTTTCGGGACATCAGTTCAGACTCAGGGCTAAAAGAGGATGACTTCACCCATCCAGACTCCCACACAGCGCTGTCATCTGTCTGTGAACATGATCCACCAAGCCCTCAGTGCTGCGTGTCTCCAGTTCAGGATGACCACATCAAACCAGGAGCCCCAAACACTCTTTTCTGCTGAACACCAATCAGATCTGACCATACAGCCCACACACACATGCACAGACTCACACACAGAGACACATATACACATAT
The DNA here is from genome assembly GCF_052040795.2 of Danio rerio. Lineage (NCBI taxonomy): Eukaryota > Metazoa > Chordata > Actinopteri > Cypriniformes > Danionidae > Danio > Danio rerio. The sequence goes on from NC_141043.1 coordinate 2,601,836, forward strand.
ACGAACACACACACAGAAACGTGTGTGTCCCTTATTTATCAGAGATCACCAAAGTGGAATGAACTGCCAACTATTTTGGCAAATGTTTTACACAGCGGATGCACTCTCGGCCAGATGGGGCTCAAACCAGCGACCTTCTTGCAGTGAGGCGACAGCACTAACCACTGTGCCGCCATTTAAGTAAATAGTACTCAAAATACAGCAATAATCCTGCTAATGGAAAATGAAAAGTCGCTCTTAGTAAACAATGTTACTACAGAAGAGGAAAGAATTTATTGAAACTGTTTATTTTTATTTTTTGAGTGGGATGCTAATGGTCTAATCTGAACCAATGATCTATGCTAAGCTAGGCTAAGCTAAACGTTTTTTCACCAGACGTCGAGATTGCCCTGCTAAAAATACCAGCTTAAACCAGCCTAGGCTGGTTGGCTGGTTTTAGAGGGGTTTTGGCCATTTCCAGGCTGGTTTCCAGCCATTTCCAGTCTGGACTTTGCTGGTCAGGCTGGGAAATGACCAGCTGGGAGCCCAGCTAAAACCAGCTATGTTTTTAGTTGGATTTAGCTGGTCATTTTTCAGCCTGACCAGCTGAGACCAGGCTGGAAATGGCTGGAAACCAGCCTGGAAATGGCCAAAACCCCTCTAAAACCAGCCAACCAGCCTAGACTGGTTTAGACTGGATTTTTCAGCATGGTGGACTTAGAAAATTGATAAAACTAAACAGTTTAACTCTAGGGGAGTCGTAAAATTAGCCTTTTCCAAAAAAAAACGTGTAGTGTTTCTTTAAGCATGTCCTCCTCCAGCTCCTCAGATCAGCAGAGGAAGTGCATCATTACTGCAGCTCGACTGGCTGGCGTCAGCGCGGGTCACAGGGGCTTTGCGGATTCAGACGGCTGGAGAAAGCCTGATTTGCGGAGGAGTCTACAGAACTTAAAACCTCAGCACTCGGCCACATTCAAAGCACAGATTGCTGGCATTTCCCACATTTATTAAATTTCCCCTCGGGGAGGCATATCTATGTGTTTGACAGATCTGGAGCTGGGAGCTGGACCCACTGGCCTTAATGGTGCAGACTATATGGGCTTCTGCAAGTCTTCATCCTCCCTCTCGCTCTTCCTCCACCTGCAGCGTCTCAGACTTGAACATTTGCTGGCCATGTGTCTGCTGTAGTTGTTGGGGTTGTGTCAGCGTCAGGCTAAGCGGAAAGTGAGCGCAGGTGTTCGGACCATCACTCAAAATATCTGACTGTGTCTAGACGCTACTAGTCAGATATAAATAACTGAGCTCAAGAAATGTTTACTTCTGTTTTAAAGCATTCCTTAGCGGTTTATTATAGCTTGTGTTGGTTTGTACATTAAAACAGCCACATATACGCACAAATGAGTTTGAACCCTGCTGAAAAATCCAGCTTAAACCAGCCTAGGCTGGTTGGCTGGTTTTAGCTGGTTGACCAGCCTGGTTTTAAAGGGGTTTTGGCCATTTCCAGGCTGGTTTCCAGCCATTTCCAGCCTGGTCTTAGCTGGTCAGGCTGGAAAATGACCAGCCAAGTCCAACTAAAACCAGCTTAACCAGCCTGGTTTAAGCTGGATATAGCTGGTTTTGGCTGGACTCCCAGCTTGGCTAGGCTGGTCAAGCTGGTTTTAGCTGGTCATCTCCCAGCCTGACCAGCTATGACCAGGCTGGAAATGGCTGGAAACCAGCCTGGAAATGGCCAAAACCCCTCTAAAGCCAGTCTAGACCAGCTAAAATCAGCCAACCAGCCTAGGCTGGTTTAAGCTAGATTTTTCAAATAATTGTCTATATTTTATGGTAAACGACCATATTTTTTTAATAGTGTAATACACCAGTATTTTGATAATTGATATATCTCTTCACATCCTACAACATCCTTGGATGGTTTGGACTTGTGCGGGCCCTTGATAATGTCTCTGGGGCCCCCCTAATAGTATGGGCCCTTAGAATCGTCCTTACTCACCCCCCCCCAACCACCACCCACCCCCTTGCGCCGCCCCTGACAGTAACTATTCATTTAATGATTCATTATTACCCCTTTCCATTCTAATAAAAATTAATAAAAAACACAAATCAGCCCCTTTCGTCTTGAACAAAAAACATAAATTACTTTATTGGACAAAAAAACTGTAGAAATACAAGTAGAAATACACGAAAACATCGTCAATGCTCAAACAAAGATTGCATAGCATTTGGTTTGCCTCAAAGGTCCAACATATAACCAACATGAAGACAAACGTTTCATATAAAGCACTGTGGCTTTGGAAAAAATATGTCCGCAGCGCAGCAGATGATACAGACTTTATGGAAGACCTTAAAGGGACAGTTCACCCCAAAAAAATGAAAATTCTGTCATCATTTATGCATCCTCCGCTTGTTCAAAAACCGCTTGTTTCTGTCGGCGTCAGTGGTGTGGTGGTTGGGGCGTCGACACATGCACTCCGGTGCTCACGGCGACCCGAGTTCGATTCCGCCTCGTGGTCCTATGCCGATCCTTCCCCTCTCTCTCTGCTCCCCATGCTTTCCTGTCGGTTCTCTCTACTTTCATTCATTCATTCATTCATTCATTTTCTTGTCGGCTTAGTCCCTTTATTAATCCGGGGTTGCCACAGCAGAATGAACCGTCAACTTATCCAGCAAGTTTTTTACGCAGCGGATGCCCTTCCAGCCAAACCCATCGCTGGGAAACATCCACACACACATCCACTCACACACTCATACACTTCGGACAATTTAGCCTACCCAATTCACCTGTACCGCATGTCTTTGTACTGTGGGGTAAACTGGAGTACCCGGAGGAAACCCACGCAAACGCAGGGAGAACATGCAAACTCCACACAGAAACGCCAACCGAACCAGCGACCTTCTTGCTGTGAGGCGAACGTGCTACCCACTGCACCACTGCGTCGCCTTCTCTCTACTTTCCTTTTCCTATCCAATAAAGGTGAAAACCCTGAAAAAAACAATAAAAAAAAAACAAAAAAACGCTTGTTTCTATCCTCTGTTGAACACAAAACAAGATATGCTGTATAATGACGGGGTAAAAACAGCCATCGACTTCAATAGTGTTCTGTAAAACCCAAAAAGTTAAGGTAACTCAAGCCATTTGAGGAAACCAATTGCAACAAACCATTTAAGTTTAAAACCTAATCTTAATGAGTACTGTGAACTTATTGAGTTTATTTGAGTAAATGAAGCAGTTTGAGCACAGTAAAACCCGATAAATGAAAAGAACTCTGTAAAACCCAGTAGGTTAAGGCAACTCCAATGGTTTGTGGCAATCGGTTTCCTCAAACAGATAGAGTTAAACTAATCTATATGAGTCCTGTAAGCTTACTCTATTTCAGTAATGAGGTATTTAATTAACTCATTACCTTCAACACTGAGTTCAAAACTCATTTCAAATGAGTAGAATTAACTTACAGTCAATTTTGAGTTAACTAAACTCATTTACTTAGATAAAGTTGGCTGTTGGGTTTTACAGTATAGTACTATAGACATCAAGATTTACAGGTTACAGATTTCCAACATTCTTCAAAACATCTTCTTTTGTGTTCAACAGAAGAAAGAAACCCAACTTGGAGCCACTCGAGGGCGAGTAAATAATGAGTCATTTTTTTTATTTTTGGGTGAACTACCCCTTTAAGCAAGAGATTTTGTACATAACCCTCCTCCAAATCCCAATTGGCTCTCTTTTTGACACCTTTAAGAAGAGAATAAAACACAGAGCCGCCGAGTCAGACTGTGCATTTAAGAGAAGCCAATGGCCACAATACCTCAAAGATCAAATAACAGAGAGAATTCCTCAGCCTAATTGAGCTTCTTATTAAAACAGGTCTTTGGTGTGCCTTTCAGGAGATAAGCGGACGCCGAGAGCCAATGCATGTGTCGCTGCAACAGCTGTCTCAATACATCCCCACAGATCTTGCTGAGAGACGAGTCTTCACCACACACACACACACTTTACAGCAGCTGTGCCTTACAGGCCCGGACCAGCCGGCACCGAGGTGCATCCTAAGAATCCATCAGAGCCAGGCCAGACCCTTCAAACCTGCAGACTGGGTTGGACACCATGTCAAGGCATGCAAGGTAAAACCTAAACTATTGATAGACACAGTTTAGTTGCATTGTTTTGAATGGGAAAAAGTGCAACGCTCAGAATGGCTGCCATAGCGAAGAAAGTCCCGCCTTCCAGTCAAAATAGCCAAGTCTGTATAGTCACGTGGTTCTGTGGGGGAGGGGTTGTACAGATTGTTGTTAAAGTTTGTTTGTTAAAGAGGAAATGAAGCACTCAGTCAAGTTTACATTATTTTGTACATTGGATTCCTTTTTAATGAAAATATAGTAAACAATTTCGATTAATGTAACCATTTAGCAGAAAACGGCATGTTTTACTATAGATTTTAGAGCTAGAATGCCGCCATCTTTGAATGTCGCTGTGTCTGACGCACACATTCCAGCAGCTCCACGTCCTTCACACATTGGTATAAATTATGCTATCCAGCCTCCATGTTCAGTCCTTTTCTTCTGCATCTGTTCAGCTGAGGGAAAGGAACCAACCCCATGACATCAGACACAGAGAGACATTCCAAGATGGCGGCACCCTAGGTCTAAGATCTATGATGAAACGTGCTGTTTTCTGCTAAATGGTTACGTTAATCGAGTTTGTTTACTATATTTTCATTAAAGTGGAATCCAATGTACAAAATAATGTAAACTTGACCGAGTGCTTCACTTCCCCTTTAAGGCACACCCTGTCGTTTGTCCATTACTGTGTGTCTGCGTTGATTACGGCAGGAGAAAACTCATCACAGCACATCCCATCACATATCCTGTCCTTTAGTGTCATCCTCCAGTCCTTAAGGGTAATAACAGCATCCTCTGGTTACCTGTGAAACAGCCATAAAGGAGATTAGCGTTGTGCCAATCGTTGCATGCACACTTTAGCTGGACCAAACAGAAACTCTGTGTTTTAAATGTGACTAAGTCCAAAGCGACTACAGTAATAGGGCAGGTCACTTTAGATTGTGTTGCTGAATTGAAATATGTGTTTACTTGAGAGTTCAGTAAGCAGTTTTCAAGATTTCCCCCGTTTATATAGACAGGACTTTGGTCTTGCATGAACGTTGCAAATATGGCTGACAAGTGATCTCTGTGTAGAAAAATAACATCTCTCCTTTGGCTTGTGGAATAAAGAAAAGCACCTTGTGGTTGAACACAGTTCATTTAGTCACTGAGGCGGTGTGTGTCCACTAGAGCGCCGGACAGCAGCCGGACAGTGTGTGCTTGTGCAGGAGGGACATGCGGCTGAAGGTCCGAGAGCAAGACCCGCACTGGTACTTCTTCACCTCGGAGTGGGTCTGCAGATGAGCCCGCAGGTTCGAGCGGTCAGCGAATGCACGGTTGCAGTGAGGGCAGGAGAACGGACGCTCGCCTTCAAACACAGATAGAGAGTCGTGTTTTTAGTATAAACACACACACGATGGGTACAAATACAACATGATTATGCATGAAAACCCAAAACAGTTGCTCTGGGTGATTGCTGGTGCATTGCAGAGGAAGAACTCGCTGTTTATAGCACACTCCGCTTTAAAAGAGCCTCATTTTAAAGCTCCCTTAGAGTTAAACAGTTTGATCATTTTTGAATACATTGGGCTCTATTTTGACGGTGCATGCGCAGAGCGCAAAACGCAGGGCGCAAACTCTTTCAGGGCGTGTCAGGATGCGTTTTTGCTAATTTAAGGACGGAAAATCTGCCTTGCGCCACGGCGCATGGTCTAAAAGGGTTGAGTTTATTTTCTTAATGAGTTATAGGTGTGTTTTGAGAATAAACCAACTAGAGTCTCATCTCCCATTCCCTTTAAGAGCCAGCTGCGTCACGCCAAGAGCGCATTCGCTATTTACAGGACGCAAAGTAAGTCTAAGTGGAAAAAATGAGCATTTCACAAGCAAACAGTTCACAGTTTTTTTTGTACCAAATGAATAACTGCACAATGGCGCCTAAAACAGACAATAGTGCAAACAACGCTCCCATTTCTGTGCTCATGTTGTTGTTTACAGTGAAGGCTGGTCTGCTGTCTTCTGGTAGCATTAAAGCCATGTGTTATAGGCCCCGTTTACACTAATGCGTTTTAGTTTGAAAACGCATAAGTTTTGCTACGGTTACGCCAACCGTCCACACTACGCCGGAGTTCTCGAGCGCCGAAAACGGAGCGTTTCGAAAACGCTGGAGAGGCCGTTTTCATTTTGAAACGCTGCTGCTTCGTCTCAGTGTGGATGATGGAAAACGGAGACATCTGAAAACGGAGGCGGGGCTGCAGACGTTCGCCTCTCTGATTGGGGCTTTTCCTGAATATTAAGTAGCCTAACACACAGTTCAGTCCTGAATCTTCTCCGTGTAAGTTCAGACTTCGCAAGTTTGATCAAGGCTGCAGTCTCTTCTTCTCAGTTTGATATGGAAAAGCAGACTATACCGAGGACACGGGTAAATCTTCAAAGGGAACAGTGTACTTTATAACTTCATTCACATCACCCTGGCTTCGTTGTTTCACTTTCTCAACAATAAAATGTAAACATGATTTAAGGAACTGCCTATTTTCATTTTAATATTAGCAACTTAGACAGCAGACATGTTGAGGCGCCGTGCTGTATAAGATGAGCGTCATCTTCACTGTCTGGATATTTATAACAAAACGGAGCCGATAACAACTGCCTCCTTTCAATTTCAGTGAAAATACGAAACATGCCCTCTCTTTTGCTGAGTATCAGTTTTAAGAATCGATAATGGCCATTTTAAAAGTATAACATACAATAAGTTTATACATTATAGGAAATAAAGGCAAGCGATAAGTCAATATACAGAATGTACGTGGTTACATTAATCATTAACTTATCTTTGCGCTCAGCCAAAACACGTTACCTGAGAACAAGTAATAGATTCCAATGCCCAAAGTCAGGGAATATGTCGTTAGATAAAGACAACAAGATGAATGAAATATCCCGTTTAATAAATATAGTGAGATTAGATCCAGCGGGAGATGCTTGATGAGAAGTCCGACTAGCAGAGCTCTCATCTGGGTACATGGGCTGCAGCGCTTGCCCGAGAGCGTCTGTGTGGTCACGTGATGTGCGTTTTCAGCGTTTTGGTGTGGACGGAGAGCAGTTCAGAAACGCTGGGTAAAACGCGAGTGTGGACGCGGATCGTTTTCATTCTAAAACGCCGTTTTAAAACTAAAACGTACTAGTGTAAACGGGGCCATAGTCATGTGATAGGGGCTTGACCAATAAGGGAAGGATATGCAATGACACCAGGGGCGCAACTACACATATACTGAGAGGTATGCGGGTTCAAGTTTTGTAACTAAAATAAAATAGTTTTGAACAAAAAAAGTTACCAAAAGGCCGGATGTATCAATATGACACATAATAAATTTATAAAAACATGTATATTGTATAAAATGGATCTTGATAGAAGGATTAAAAACATTTCAGTTCCAAAAAATGTGAATATTTAGACAATTTGTTCATGTGTCAACTTTAACAGGGTTAAGAATCATTATAATCAAGTATATAATATTTATATAGGTGAATTTTTAATCCAAATATTTTATCTGAAATATCGGTTTATGTGAAATAGGTCTGTACTTACATAAACATACATTTTGTGTGATCCCTCTTATTTAGGCTAAATAATTAATAATAAATAAAGAAAAAATTCAGATTAATCTTATAACTTTTGACCTCAACTGTACTGTATGTATGATTTGACAGTTTTATTTTGATAAAAATTGTAAAAAAAAAAAATCTAAAGTTACATTTACATGAACACTTTACACTTGGCCGCATATACTGCATACCCCCTTTTTGCGCCACTGTTATGACACAAAAGCCCCATTCAGGTAGCGAATGTCGGCAGCCCCGCCTCCATTTTCAGATGTCTCCGTTTTCCCACATCCACACTGAGACGGAGCAGCAGCGTTTCAGATTGAAAACAGCCTCTCCAGCGTTTCCAAAATGCTCTGTTTCGGCGCTCGAAAACTTCGGCGTAGTGTAGACGCATAGCGTAACCGTAGCAAAACCTTTGCGTTTTCAAACTAAAACGCATTAGTGTAAATGGGGCCTCTGGAACCAGGAACGTGGTTGAGAAACACTGCTCTACTCTACTGTAACTCACCGGTGTGTGTGCGGATGTGTCCCCGCAGCAGCCATGGTCTGGAGAAGGCCTTCCCGCAGGTGCTGCAGACGCAGGGCAGTGTGTGCGAGCGGATGTGCATCTTCAGCGCACCCAGGCTGTTGTACTCTTTGGGACAGTGTTTGCAGTGGAAGGCGGCCCTGGAGCTGGTGATGGAGTTGGTAGCTCCGCTGATGCCGTCTTGTGGGCTGCAGTGTGCGAGCTGGTGGCGGGACAGAGCAGCTGGGCTGCTGCAGCTCTTCCCACAGTGCGCGCACTGGAAGCGGTCACTGGGGTCTGGACTGGGCGGGTCAGATGTGCGGCAGTCATCCTCCTCTCCACTGCTGCTGCTGCTGGACGGAGAGCTCAGGTCCAGGGGTGCGGGGGGGCAGGACACGCTGGAGGAGACCCCAGGGAATGGCAGAGCACTGGAGCTCCACACAAGCATGGAGGGATATTTGGGCACCAGGGGGTCATCCAGGGGGAAGCACTGCGGGACGACTGCATATCGCCGGTCTGGGGAAGAGATCACTGTATTAGCAAACCATTAACTAACACTACCCTGCTGAAAAATCCAGCTTAAACCAGCCTAGGCTGGTTGGCTGGTTTTAGCTGGTTGACCAGCCTGGTTTTAGAGGGGTTTTGGCCATTTCCAGGCTGGTTTCCAGCTAGTTCCAGCCTGGTCTTAGCTGAAAATGACCAGCCAAATCCAACTAAAACCAGCTTGACCAGCCTGGTTTAAGCTGGGTATAGCTGGTTTTGGCTGGACTCCCAGCTTGGCTAGGCTGGTCAAGCTGATTTTAGCTGGTCATCTCCCAGCCGGACCAGCTAAGACTAGGCTGGAAATGGCTGAAAACCAGCCTGGAAGTGGCCAAAACCCCTCTAAAACCAGCCTGGTCGACCAGCTAAAACCAGCCTAGGCTGATTTAAGCTGGATTTTTCAGCAGGTTACTAGCTTAATAAACTACTAATTAGCTGCTTACTAATAGTTAGTAAGGTGGAAGTTGTGTTTAGGTTTTGGGTAGGATTAGGGATGCAGCATTAGGCATGGGCTGATATAAGATTCTGATGGTATGATCACCTTGCATAAATATATCACGGTATTGTGATCACTGCTCTAAAATATATTCTTTTTAAATGTCTGGGTAAAAAACAACCACTTTTTCCCCCTTTGAACATAATTTATTTTATTTTGAGAAACATTTATAACTATTTGTAGCAGTAAACATCAGGCTAAATAATTCAGAAGACCCTGCTGAAAAATCCAGCTTAAACCAGCCTAGGTTGGTTGGCTGGTTTTAGCTGGTCGACCAAGCTGGTTTTAGAGGGGTTTTGGCCACTTCCAGGCTGGTTTCCAGCCATTTCCAACCTGGTCTTAGCTGATCAGGCTGGGAGATGACCAGCTAAAACCAGCTTGACCAGCCGGGAGTCCAGCCAAAACCAGCTATATCCAGCTTAAACCAGATTGGTCAAGCTGGTTTTAGCTGGATTTGGCTGGTCAAATTTCCAGCCAGACCAGCTAAGACTAGGCTGGAAATGGCTAGAAACCAGCCTTGAAATGGCCAAAATCCCTCTAAAACCAGGCTGGTCAACCAGGTAAAACCAGCCAACCAGCCTAGGCTGGTTTAAGCTGGATTTTTCAGCAGGGGAACCACTGACTTCTGCTGTCTTCATTAGTTTCAAAAGCACAGATTCCTTTACAATTAAAACAGCATCTTTGGAGATCTTTCCTTTAAAAAAAAACTAAATCATAAATAAAAATAAATAAAACATTAAATAAATAAAAAATCTTACCTATACCTTAAGAATAGTATGACTTTTACAAACCACCGTATAACTTGAAACCGGTTATCATCCCATGTCTATGCAGCACACAAACTTTACAACTACTAATAATCTTAAGTTAACATCTAATAGGTAATAAGCCAGTGGTAAATAGTAGGAATTGTGACCTAAACTAAAGTGTTACCCACTGGTTTAGATTGTTGGAGTATGAGGGGCCATTCAGGATTTAATTCAAACGTCACTTATCAACACACACTGTACATAAAACATGTGCATATACACCTACAATGACTCTCATATACAGCCATGCTATTGGGAGTCCATCAGTACTTAAAGGGATAGTACACACAAAAATGTACATTTCCACACCATTGACTCTCCTCAAGTGGCCTAACTACTGACAATTTGTAAATCTTGGTAAACATTTCATCAGTAACACTTTACTATAGGGTTGCATTAATGCATTTGCTAACATGAACAGTTAGAGCACAGGGGTCAAACTCAGTTCCAAAAGGGCCGCAGCTCTGCACAGTTTAGTTCCAACCCTAATTAAACACACCTGATCAAACCAATTGAGTCCTTCAGGCTTGTTTGAAAACTACAGGTAAGTGTGTTGGAGCAGAGTTGGAACTAAACTGTGCAGGGCTTCAGCCCTCCAGGAATTGAGTTTGACACCCCTGAGTAAGAGTATTTGTATTCATGTTAGTTAACAAAAATACAGTTGTTCATTATTAGTTCATGTTAACTCATGGTGCATTAACAAGCACACTGAAAAAAAATATTTAAAGATGATTCCTTGGATTTACTCTTTTTTTTACGTTAAGTGGTTGTAAAAAATTTATTTGGGCTGAATTTAAACAAAAAAATTAAGTTGAACATTATTAAATTTAATTTGTTTGTTTAAATTCAACACAAATAAATTGTTTGCAACAGTTCTGCATGCAACACTTTTTTCAGTGTGAGTTTGGATGTTAACAATACATTAGTAAATGCTGAGCTGATTAATAAATTCTGCACAAGTATTGTTAGTGTCTTTTAATTGAGTTCATTTAAGTTAATATGTTAACTGTGACTGTGTAATTCATTCTGGTTCAGAAATAAAAATATGTAGTGGATATGTTACGTATCAGACCTGATTTATATGGTGCTCAAAAAAATAAACTATTATTTGACTGCTATCTACCAAATTTACACATAACTACCAATGTGGTGCGGACGTGTCTTTTAGATTTAGATATAATCAAAGTAATGTGAGAATAGCTGAAGCATTTTAGCATTCAAAAAAAAAAAGTTTGATGCCATTCAAAGCATGCTATGCTGCTGAGGGAGCAATGGTTAACATACTAAAAATTCTTAAATACTTAAATCAATACTTAAAGGGATAGTGAATGCAAAAATGTTAATTTATACACTATTAACTCTTCCTCAAGTGGCCTAACATGGCATTCTGTAAACCGTGGTGTATGTGTCATAATGTTTGTTTCAGAAATAAAGAAATATGTAACGGGTATGCAATGTATTAGGTCCTGATTTATTTCATGCTCAACAAATATTCCTAATAATTAGACGTAAACATTACACACTTCCTATTTATTCTTCATCTGATTGTCCTGATTTCAAAATGTGAGTAAAATAATTTGAGTAAGATACTTATTTAAAACATGCTTATTCTGTCCTGTGCTTAATCAAATGCATAACAGAAATGGTCTAAATATGCTGTTTCATTTTAAGTGAATTAAAAACCTGACAAATAGGTAAAACCCAAGGGGTTTTGAAAGACAGCAGGAAAGTATAAGACACTTGAAATGACAAGTAAGTTGCATTTTAAATATCATTTGGTTTCTCAAGTAGTCTTTTAATGTGTCATTAAACATTTATTCAACAAGCCTAGGATGATATTCTGCAAATCGTGCAGAACGTGTCATTATTTTTGGTTTAGAATTAAAAATATGTAATGATATGTAACGTATTTTTCCTATTCTTTAATATTTTTTTAGTAATACAGATTTATTTGGCCAAAAAATCTAAATTATTTGACAATTATCTACCAAATAAATTCAGAAATACCAATGTGGAACAAAAACTCATGCATCTTTCTGATTCAGGTGTAGCCAAAAATAGGTCAGATAGGCATAAATATGTGCCCTCTATGTTGCACAAGGCTTAATTTCTCGATAAAAAAATAAGCATATAAATGAATTAAACAATTCAACCATATGACATTATACAATAAAACCAGTACCAAAATGTTCAGAAAAACATCCTGCTTATTGCACAAGATCTGCTTTTAGAATCAGCACTTTATTTATTTTGTAATATTTTTAAATAACTTTTAATGTAAAAGTGTTAAAAGTCAATTAAACATTCAATATTCAAATAAACTCTATAATTGTCTAAATATTATCCTCTATGATGCACAAGCTTTGTTTTTTTTACAGTTTTCCCTGTGTTGATTTTATAGAGTACTGAATTCATATTTTCAGTAAATCGGATGAGCAAAGAATTTAATTGGTTTGTAACCGAATGTCTAATGAATGTCAAACGTCAAACTAACTTTACCGAGGCCAAATACCGGGAGAGAATAGCTGAAGAGAGGCATAGTAAAGGTAACAAAATATATAGAATAAAATATAGAATAAAATAGAATATAGAATATAGAATAAAATAGAAATAAATAGAATTAAAATAACACAATAAAAAAACATATCTATAAGTGACATCAATTGAAAAAATAAGTAAAATAAAACATATCAACATATAGAGAATGTCATGACCAATGACTTTAGTTCAAATCGACTGAGATCTTTTAATAAATGAAATAAAACATCTCTTGATTTCACTCTCACCAGTCTGACTCTCCAGTTCACTGTAGTTTGGCTTCTTGTTGGTGAAATACTTCTTGACAAGAAATGAGCGTGGCATCTTTGTAAATTTCCCCTCGAAACTTCAGCGAAAGTTTTAGATCAGCTCTTGACTGAATCCGTCTCCTTCAGATGCGCAGAAAACTCTGGAGGTTGAACATGAATGAACTTCTGCTGCCATTCAGAGCACGCGAACTCTTCATATAAGTGAGCGTCTGGGGGCGGGGATTATAGCTCCACCCCAGCACAGCCACTGATGGCCACGCCTCCTGCAGGTGCCCGCGGGAAAAAAAACACACTTGACTCCAGCCTGAGATTTACACAAAAATTTTTATTACAACTATGAGAAAGATTTGATTTTATATTAGATAATAATAATAATATTTATAATTAATAAATATATTAGTAAGCTATTTACTAAAGTATAGAACATTAAACAAACATTGGAGTTTTACACATCATTTATATATTATGCACAGCTACATTTAAATACAAAATGTGTAAGTGAGTGGAAGCTATGAAGTAAATATAATAGTAATAATAATAGTAATCTAAAATAAATTGATAAGGCAGCACAGTGGCTCAGTGGTTAGCACTGTCGCCTCACAACAAGAAGGTCACTAGTTTGAGTCCCGACTGGGCCAGTTGGCATTTCTGTGTGGAGTTTGCATGTTCTCCCCGCATTCGCGTGGGTTTCCTCCGGGTGCTACACCACAGTCCAAAGACATGCGCTATAGGGGAATTGAATAAACTAAATTGTACATAATGTGTGTGTGAATGAGTGTGTATGGGTGTTTTTCCAGTGATGGGTTGCAGCTGGAAGGGCATCTGCTGCGTAAAACATATGCCGGATAAGTTGGCAGTTCATTCCGCTGTGGCGACCCCAGATTAATAAAGGGACTAGGCTGAAGAAAAATGAATTAATAAAATAAATTGTTTAATGCATGTGTTAAAGTCTATTCTTGTGCAAAACAAAACATGTTTGATTAATTATACTATTTTTAAAATATTAATTTTACATTGAAATAGTTCAAATCCATATTTAAAAACATACACTGTAAAAAAAATGTAATTTTACAGTGTATTTAGGGCAGCTGGGGTGCCGGGGGAAAAAAGTAAAATAATGGCCGTTAATTTGCAGAAATATACCATAAAAAAACGGATATTTAATTACAGAAATTCAAATTTAAGGAAATTTAATAGCCATTATTTTACGGTATATTTCTGTAATTTTAACAGGCGTTATTTTACTGTTTTTCCGGCACCCCAGCTGCCCTAAATAAACCATAAAATTACGGATTTTTTTACAGTGTAGTTAATTGTAAAAGTATGCCTGCTGGAAAATTATAGACAAAGTCTATAAGTGGCGCAGCGGGTAGCACGATCGCCTCACAGCTAAGGTTGCTGGTTTTCAACCTCGGCTTGGCCAGTTAGCATTTCTATGTGGAGTTTGCATGTTCTCCCTGTGTTCGCTTGGGTTTCCTCCGGGTGCTCCGGTTTCTCCCACAAGCCCAAACACATGCGCTATAGGTGAATTGGGTAAACCAAATTGTCCATAGTGTATGTGTGTGTGAATGACTGTGTATAGATGTTTCCCAGTAATGGATTGCAGCTGGAAGGGCGTCCTCTGCATAAAACATGTGCTGGATAAGTTGGCGGTTCATTCCACTGTGGCGACCCCAGATTAATAAATGGACTAAGCCGAAAAGAAAATGAATGAATGAATGAATGAACTAAGTTAACCATGTTCTAACTTACTTGTATAAATTATGCAAGCAGTTTTAAGTCAGATATAACAATATATAAGATCAATAGACTCAGCTTAGAAATTTAAGGCAACCAGGAGTTTTATTTTCAGTGTACTTTTTACTTTTGAAATAAAAAAGGATATTTTGAAGATAGAAAAACAAATACAATGGAAATGCTTACAGTTTTTGCAACATTCTTCAAAATATCTTCTTTTCTGTTCGACTGAAAAAAAGAAACTCATGAAGCTTTGAACAAGTGAAGGATAAGTGCACTGCAAAAAAAAAAAAAATCAGGTTGCCTTCAATTTTTAAGTTGAATGAAATTAACCTCATCCATTGAATATATAAAACTAACTTAAAACAGCTTGCATAACTTCTAATAAGTTACAATGACCTAAAAAACATATGATGTCAGGACTAATTGATCATATTTTTACACAGTAGTTTATGATGACCGAATTTTCATTTTTGGGATGAACTATCCCTTAAAATCTGACAAACAAAGCACAATGGCAGGTCATTTAGTGGAGCACGGGCTCCTATTTATCCTTCATCTTGAAGATCAGAGGACACACATTAGCCCGGTGTCCAGCATGGGGCTCTGCGGGACCCGAGAGCCGCTCAGCGGGTGTGTGGCTGAAAATTAACCGGCTTTCTGAAGAGGACTGTCCGTCCTCAATCCTGCTCCTTGTGCTCGGCGTGTCCCGCAGGTGATGTGCTCCGGCGAGGGGGTGTCCTGTGCCCGCAGGTCTGCCCGGGTGTGGGGCTCTGTCTGCGGGGGAGCTGCACCTGTGTGCGGGTCTCTGTCTCCGGAATGCGGCGCATGTTTAGCGGCTCTTCGCACTGACGCCGAGCAGACGCGGGTCAAACGAGCACCACTAAATCCATTACACTCTCAGCAGAGCACACACATTCCTCAGACTGCACAATAAACAACAGCTCAAGCGTTTCTCTTCCCACAACATACACACACAGAGAGATGCAGCTCACAAGCTAAAACGGCAGCAATTGAGGATAAACTTTGCTGGACAATTTTATTTTATTATCTTTTTCAAATGTTTCCCAAGTGTTGTTTACTGTTACAGAGCAAGGAAGTGTTCATAGTATTTGCTATAATGTTTTTTTCTTCTGGGAAAGTCTTATTTGGTTTATTTTGACTGGAATTAAAGCAGTTTTTACTGTCAATATTATTAGCCCCCTTAAGATTTTTTTTAATGGCTGTACAATAACTTGCATAATTATCCTAATTATCCTAGTTACAGTATCATAACCTAGTTACACCTTTAAATTGCATTTCATGGTGAATATTGTCTTGTAAAATAACTAAAATATATGTATGACATCATGGAAAGACAAAAGAAATTAGTTATTAAGACTACGATGTTAAAAAAAAATGTCTCTCCATTAAACAGCTCTTGGGAATTTTTTACAGGATTTAAAGTTTCACAGAAGAGCTTATCCTTTTGACTTCTACTATATAGCCTATAGATTAAACCAATTTACAACACAACATACAGTAAACACAACACAGAACATACAAAATACGGTAAACATTCATTCATTTTCTTGTCAGCTTAGTCCCTTTATTAATCCGGGATCGCCACAGCGAAATGAACCGCCAACTTATCCAGCACGTTTTTACACAGCGGATACCCTTCCAGCCGCAACATCTCTAGGAAACATCCACACACACTCATTCACACACACACACTACGGACAATTTAGCCTACCCAATTCTCCTGTACCGCATGTGTTTGGACTGTGGGGGAAACCGGAGCACCTGCAAACCACGCAAACATGCAAACTCCACACCTTCTTGCTGTGAGGGTACGGCACTACCTACTGCGCCAATGCATCGCCCCTATGGTAAACATTGTAAACAAAAAATAATATAACAGAAAAAACAGGAATGTGTATAAACAGAAATGACAATCAGAATAATGTTGGTCGTATTTTAAATCCTTAATAATAATAATAATAATAACAATAATAATAATATTAATAATAATAGCGACACGGTTACTCAGTAGTTAGCAATGTCGTCTCACAGCAAGAAGGTCGCTGGTTCAAGTCCTGGCTGGGTCAGTTGGCATTTCTGTGTGGAAATGAAAGAAGGAAAATTAATGATTTAATAATAATAAATACTAGTAGTACTAATAAAACAAATATAATACATGTGTCACACAACCAGCGATCGCTTCCCAGAGGATCGCTGGTTTTCACACAAACTCTCTAAACTACATTTCCGCTTTTCCCAGGACTACACATTCATACATGCACTGCTCCCAAACACACACGTCTGTTCATTCATCTATCCTGATTGCATCACCAGCTGAATCTTGTTCACAGACTGTTTTCATTCCATTCATAAGCCACTCTCTCACGCTTCCAGTTGGCCGAGTCTTGTTTTCCCTGTGTAACATTACAACGCGTTTCCCTGTCTTGTTTCTCCGTGTCTCGATCCCAGCCTTGTACCTTTGTTATCCTGTTTAGCCGCCTGCCTTTAGACCTATTGCCTGTTATATTGACGACGATTCTGGACTGCCTTCATATACCCGTTTGCACCTGATGACCACTGCTTGCCTGACTTTGAATAAAATTGCATATTGGATCTTACCTCCTGTTGTCTCCTGTCACTCCACCCCAGTCGTGGTAACAACATGACTGGTGTAAGTTAAAATGACTACAAAAGTTTATTTGATCCCATCAAAAAAATTAAGGGATAAACATCCTTTATATACATCTATATACATTATGGAGATCACAAACTATGTAGTTAGAATGGCTGCATTTCATCTTTAAAACGAACGATACGAAGCGGTATGATGCTGTTTCGTTTCACGCTTACCAGCTGACCGCTTACCCCATATGGACGGCTTTACCACAGTCTCACGGCAATTCGTAACTTTTTGATTTAGTGGCTAATTCGAATGAATTCGTACGATCTAATTCGTGCAATTTAGTATGATTTGCTCTTCCCCCAATGACGGTTGGATTTAGGGGTGGGGTTAGGTGCCACACCTCTTTGTTTAAAATCGTACAATTTCGTATGACTGAACTCTAAACTTACCACTAATCTGGCAAAACGTAAAATGCTTACGTTTTCTCGTGAGATCAGGCTTGCTTGTCCAGTAGCTCGCCATGTACATTGGCAGACTTGAGATGCAGAGAGGAGTTGACCATGATGAGGGTTTGAGTCCAGTGAAGCGCAGTTCCAGAAAGCAGGTAAAACAGAATCCAAGAAACTAAATCAACAAGTATATTAGGGTGAGAATGTGGTAAAATCTGAAAACGTGGTGAAAATCAGACGAGGGCTTTTCTTTTTCTGAATCGCTTTTGAAAAATGTTGGTTGGGTTTAGGGAAGTGGGTGGGCGGGTCAGTCGATACAATTGGTTGGGTTTAGGAAAGGAGGAGGGTGGGTCAGTCGATCGGTCAGTCTGTCAGTCAGTCGTCAGTGGCCTCTGGTGGGTTTATGCGGGAACAGCAGGAGCGAATGGCACTCGCGATTGACATTTGAGATCTCAAAAAGCGTACACAGCGGTCTCTGCTGGATTCACAAAAACTGCAAATCAACGTAGTTCCTGGGACATATTTTGCGGTCTCCAGAAACGTATATAGTGGTGCGTTTTCAGAATGAGCCTGGGTTGGTTAAACAACAATTAGCAACAAGATCAAAAGATCTTCTATAATATTTAAGCGTTAGTTTTTTGGCTAATGAACATTATAAGGTTATTTTTATATTAAAACAGCTAAAGTAGATCTGGCAGGTTTTAAGGGCATTAAATAGGAGCTTCATATCCCTACACTGAACGATTTCAGTCATTACACTGTTAAAAATCACATCAAATCACAACAGAAACATTTGGATGATATGTGTAAGAAGCGAATGCTACACAGGAGCAGTATGAGACAGACAAATATCTGAAAAACAACATCTGAACAGTGGCTTTAGCTGAGAGAACTACGGTATACGCTGAAGAATTCACTATGGTCCATTGAATTGTTAGAAAACAATGCATTAGTTTTGAGAAATTCAGGCATCAATCATCAATTATTCCCTACTTAAAGCCCTCCAATACATGCACACACCAAGCATTAAACTGGTAGCCGCTGTAAATAAAAGATGAACTGTCTTCTGACCGCAACACAAAGCTTCAACTCTTCATTTCTGTCCCACACACTAAAGGCAGCAGTGTTGGATTGGCGTTCACATCATTTGCTGTGTTTTACGCCTGTCTGTGCGCATTATAAAACAGCCACAGGTTGTGTTTTGTGGCCGGAGTGCGTGATCTTTTGACCTGAACACAGAGAGCACATAAAGCCCAGAAATGTCCTGAACCGAGAACAGATGTTTTCCTTGTGCTGCTCAGAGGGAGACGGACAGACACTCGCTCATGAAAAGAGCTTCATTCAGCACTAAACTATATGAGGAGCTACACTCATCCACATCACACACACACACACACGCTAGTACAGCTATCTTTATGGGGACTTCCCATAGCTGTAATGATGTTTTTACTGTACAGACTGTATATTCTCTTCTCCACCCTAACCGTACCTCTAAACTCAACCCTCACAGGAAAGTGGAGTTTGCAGGTTTTCCCCGTGTTGGGTTTCCTCCGGGTGCTCCGGTGGTTTCCCCCACAGTCCAACACATGCGCTATAGGGCAATTGGATAGGCTAAATTGGTCATAGTGTATGAGTGTGTGTATGGGTGATTCCCAGTACTGGGTTGCAGCTGGAATACATCCGCTGCAGACAACATATGCTGGATTAGTTGGCGGTTCATTCCACTGTGGCGACCATAGATTAATAAAGAGACTAAGCAGAAAAGAAAATAAAGTAATATAATAGGCCAAATGTGAGCATGTATAGGTGTTTCCCAGTGCTGGGTTGCAGTTGGAAGGGCATCCGCTGCGTATAACATATGCTGGTTAAGTTGGCGGTTCATTCCACTGTGGAAACCCCAGATTAATAAAGGGACTAAGCCAAAAAAGAAAATGAAGGAATGTAATTGGCCGAATGTGTGAGTGTATGGGTGTTTCCCAGTACTGGGTTGCAGCTGGAAGGGCATCCGCTGCGTGCAACATATGCTGGATAAATTGGCGGTTCATTCCACTGTGGCAACCCCAGATTAATAAAGAAACTAAGCCAAAAAAGAAAATGAAGGAATGTCATTGGCCGAACTTGAGAGTGTATGGATGTTTTCCAGTACTGGGTTGCAGCTGGAAGGGCATCCGCTGCAGACAACATATGCTGGATAAGTTGGCGGTTCATTCCACTGTGGCGACCCCAGATTAATAGAGAGACATAGCGGAAAAGAAAATGAAGGAATGTAATTGGCTGAATGTGAGCATGTATGGGTGTTTCCCAGTACTGGGTTGCAGCTCAAAGGGCATCCACTGCTTAAAATATATGCTAAATAAGTTGGCGGTTCATTCCGCTGTGGCGACCCCGGATTGATAAATGGACTATGCCAACAAGAACATGAATGAAGTTGGCGGTTCATTCCGCTGTGGCAAACTCAGATAAATCAGAGACTAAGCCGAAGGGAAATGAATGAATGAACCTTATTTTATAATAAAATGACAGAAATGTATAGATATCCAGGTCTTCCTTTATTTTTGGGGATATATTTATTTTTTTATTAGGATATATACCATTTAGAACATTTTAAAATATGTTAGACACTTTTAGTAATCAGTATTTTCTGTCAGAACTGCAATTAAGACTCCTAAATGAGACATTTGACAGTACAGTGTTTCACATTGGCAGCTGATGTTGTCATTTGACTGTGATTAAAGCAGAAGTGGTGGTCTTCTGCCTGATCTGCTGCTGACCGACCCTCTTCAGAAAGGGCTCAATCTCTGTATGGGACGGGACGGGGGTGGCTGAGGCTGTCCTGAACCCCTGCCGGACTCAGCATGGCCCAGATAAGGTGCATCAGGACCCCTCAGGAATTTAAGCTCAAACATATGGAGAAGCGCTCCAGGAATGTGACTGAGCACCCTACAGTGTGTGTGTGTGTGTGTGTGTGTGTGTGTGTGTGTGTGTGTGTGTGTGTGTGTGTGTGCTGATGAGAGAGTCAAACTCTATTAAAACACTGTAAAGCAAACACAGGCCCGTCCTCGGATGACCAGCAGGACATCACACACTTCTACACACAGATGTTCAGCACAACACACTGCGCTCCAACAGCGGAGACACAAATATATCACACACAAGTGCCGGAAACGAAAATAACAGAGCATTTGAAGAGCAAGTGCGAAGCGTCTGCTAGTTTAATAATAAAACATGATCTTCAATCAATTACTGCGAGGACATTTTTTAGTTCAATAAAAATTAACTTTACAATCATTTTAACTTAAAGGGTCACAAACACCATTAAAACTGAAAATTGGTTGTTTTTACGTTATTTCGAGCAAATTCGTACTTCCGGTTTGGAACAAATTTTTGAAGCTGCGTCACGGCCATGAGATCTTAACGTGTATTCCAGCATGTAGGCTGGACATCTGAACCTGGGAGTACCGTATTACGTCTCTGAGTGTGTTGCATTAATTCCAACCTGGGCTCATTGTGGAAGCGTAGCCTCGCAGACGTTTCTGCAGACCGCGAAAAACGTCCCGGGAGGTACGTATTCGAGCAGTTTTTGTTTTCGCTGATCCGCGAGAGGCCGCTGTGCGCGCTTTTTCGCGTCTCGAGCGCCTTTTGGGAGCGCGCGCTGTTCTCGCATGAGGCCGCTGTGGAGCAACCTTCCGTCCGACTACCTGGCTGAACAACCGAACGATCGACCGGGCGGCCGGCCAATCAGCCGCCCTCCTCTTCCTAAACCCATGCGACGGTTTGCAAAAGCCGTCCAAAAAAAAAAAAAAAAAGCAAAAGCCCTCGTCTTTGATTTAGACCGCATTTTCGGATCTCGCCATGTTCTCGCCCTTATTTTGTGGATCTTACCTGATTTCTGGAACCGCTCTTCCCCGAACTCGATCCCGGTCATCCCCACAGCCGGTTCCTCCTTCTCCGGGCCTCTGCTCTGCCGACATAACGCTGCGAGCTAATCGGACAAACTGGTTGCATTGGGAAAGCCCTCCACTAGGAGGCAAGCCATCGGCCGGCGAGCACGAAGAGGAGGAGCGGAGCGGCGCCACACCGCCCTGCAGCGTTCGCTCGAAAGAAACTAAACGCGGCCATACGTACCTCCGGCCACGTAAATCGCGGCCTCCAGAAACGTCCTCAGGGCTAAGTTTCCAGAATGAGCTTGGGTTGATTAATTCATGAGTAAGACTTGGTTCAAACCAATCAGCGAGCTTCATTGCTGGTCGACATCTTTAGATAATACAGCATGATCTCACGAGAAAACATAAGTATTTAACGTTTTGCCAGTTTAGTGGCTAATTCGTACGAATTCGTACGAGTTAAGTTGTCTGAAATTATACAATTTTAAAAAGGAGGCGTGGCACCTAACACCCACCCCCAAACCCAACCGTCATTGGGGTATGAGCAAGTCGTACTAAATTGTACGAATTAGATCATACGAATTCATACGAAATAGCGACTAAATCAAAAAGTTACGAATTGCCGTGAGATTGTGTTGGATATTATTATTATTATTATTCATTAATTAATTTTCTTTTCGGCTTAGTCCCTTTAGAAATTCGCAGCGGAATGAACCGCCAACTTATCCAGTATTTGTTTGCAGCGGATGCCCTTCCAGCAGCAACTCATCTCTGGAAAGCATCCATTCAGACTCATACACTACAGCTAATTTAGTTTACCCAATTCCCCTGTGTTTGGTGTTTGGACTGTGGGGGAAACTCGGAGGAAACCCACGCCAAAAACGGGGAGAACATGCAAACTCCACACAGAAATGCCAACTGATCTAGCCGAGGCTTGAACCAGCGACCTTCTTGCTGTGAGGCGATCGTGCTTCCCACTGCGCCACCTCTAATTCACGTTATAAATATTAAAACCCCTGTCCATCTATGCCCAACTCTTCTTAGCTTTTCTGATTTTGACTGTAATGTTATAATGTGCATCTTTCTGTCAAGCTGCTTTGAGGTAATGATTACTGTGAAAAGTGCTATACAAGAAAACTTTAATTGATTTGAATTGAATATTCACAGTGTGTTTGTTTCAGCTATGTATTTCAAAGACAATGAAATGTATTTCCCTTTAAAGGCACAGTTTACCGCAAAATTAAAAGATTCCTCATGATGTATTCCCACTCAAGTGGTTCGAAATCTAAAAAAAAAAAAGAAAGTTTCATTCTTCATCTGACCATATTTTGAGACAATATTTTTAATTAATTCACCTTTCTTTGTATAGTGCTTTTACAACGTAGATTGTGTCAAACCTTGAAACAGTGTAGTTCAGTTTTCAGACATTAAGTTCAGTTTAGCTCAGTTCAGTGTGGTTTAATAATCACTACTTAGAGTCCAAACACAGAGGAGCAAATCCATCGATAAATAAATAAAGAAGCAAACTATGTAAAAGTCCACTTAAATAGTATGAGGAACAAATTTTATGACAATCAGTGGTTATAGGTTTCTTAAATATGCATTTTAATCAATTAAATTAACTTTAAAAATGGAGTTAAAGTAACACTCGTTTTGTATTGACTACTTAATAATTATTCAAATATTTTACTTAATTGAGTTCGTTTATTGACTTTATTCCGCGCTGATGTGATAATTTGTCTTTAAAATGTATTATATTATTAAATAATTCAATATTTGACATAAATTTGTACTTTTACTGTTATTATATGATTAAAAAAAGCCCCGGGGGTGGAAGATCATTGCTGTTCTGTTAAACACTAATGAAGATATACTGAAGAGTGCTGGAAAAAACAGCCACTGACTTTCATAGTATTTTTGTTCCTGCTATGAATGCCAATGGCTGTTTTTGCTGACATTTTTCAGAATATCTTCTTTTGTGTTTAGCATAAAAAAAGTTTACAAACACTTGAGTGTGAGGAAATAAGGGACATTCTCATTTTGGTGTCTTACACCGCCACCTACAGGAGAAACACTGCTGTCACTGGTCATATTATAATGGCTGGCCATTTATTCCTTTGTTCCTGGGTAAACTGCTTTAAATAGTATGCAAATAACCACTCGGGTGTATTTCTAGTGTTTTTACAAATGGCCTATTCACTGAAAGGGTTTTCACTAGTTGAGGTTATTTCAAATGTAATTTTGAACCCCTTCAGATGTTTTCCCGCCCCTTTCTGCCACTGAATGCAAAACAAAATGGAGATTTATCTCAGTGTAGCACACACAACACTGAGAAATAAAGTCATACTTGCGAGTACCCTACTGAAAAAAACAGCCTAAACTAGCCTAGGCTGGTTGGCTGGTTTTAGTTGGTTGACCAGGCTGGTTTTAGAGGGGTTTTGGCCATTTCCATGCTGGTTTCCAGTCATTTCCAGTCTGGTCTTAGCTGGACAGGCTGGGAGATGACCAGCTAAGACCAACTTGACCAGCCTAGCCAGGCTGGGAGCCCAGCCAAAACCAGCTATATCCAGCTTAAACCAGACTGGTCAAGCTGGTTTTAGCTGGATTTAGCTGGTCATTTTCCAGCCAGACCAGCTAAGAACAGGCTATCAATTTCAATCAATCAATCAATCAATCAATCAGGCTTTTATTTGTTTGAATATATTGTTTATGTGTTTGAATATAACTTTTGACCACAACCCTCACTGGAAACCTGTGGCAAAATTTAAATGTCAAAAGGCGCCATCAAATAATTTTCTAAGCGTTTTTAGTTACAAGGACACAAGGCATGTCCTCATAAACCACCTCAATGCTGTAATACCTACAGTAGCTCATACCCGTTTACTTATACACAATTCTGTCCTAATAAGCCACCAAACCAGCACATACACACTAACTTTAACCTGTGCTCTACAGCGCCATCTGGTGGTGTTTCTATGTGTGACCCCTGCTACGTGCACAGGTTTATATTATCAGGCAAAGGCTGAGGGTAAGAGGAGACCCTGGCCCGGGGAGGATATTTTAGGACAGGGCAGAGAGAGCTTATGTAATCTGAGTTTTAAACTCACCCCGACACACTATCCATCAACCCGTGCTGAGTGTGTAAATACATGATCCGCTGAAGAAAAACACTGGACAGTGATGAAAGTCTGACCCATCAGGGCAATGACCCCCCCCCCCCCCCCCCTCCACCTCTCTCTCTCTCTCTCTCTCTCTCTCTCTCTCTCTCTCTCTCTCTCTCTCTCTCTCTCTCTCTCCCTCTCTCATTTCAATTCAATAATTGCCTTATTGGCAATACAATAGTATAACCATAGCATTTATAAAGTCATTCACTTTCTTTTCGGCTTAGTTCCTTTATTAATCAGGGGTCACCACAGCGGAATGAACCTGCAATTTATCCAGCATATGTTTTAAGCAGCAGATACCCTTCCGGCTGCAACCCATCACCGGGAAACATACATACACTCACAGATAATTTAGCTTACCCAATTGCCCTGTGTTTGTCCTATGCTAATGAGGGAGAGGTGGTCACTAGTGGGCGGGGCTTTCCCCCTCTGATGACACGAACAAAGGGAGCATGTCAATTAACGTGTTTCTGCAGACTGTTTTAATCAAAGTCTGATTTAAAACAAATAAAATCATACTTTTTTACCATTAGAAGCTGATTATATTCACAGACTGCTGCCACACAACTGTGTTTAAAACCCTTATGAGGGTGATTTTTGCATAATAGGTCCACTTTAAGTTTCAATCGTTCAAAGCTTCTGACAACAGTACACAACTAGATGACCTTAAAGGCCTGCTGATCACATGCTATGAGTGAAGATGAGGTAAATAAGGGTGCTTTCACACCTGCCTTATTTAGTTGGCTAAATCGCACTAGAGTTTGATTTCCCTCTTGGTGCGGTTCGTTTGGGCAGGTGTGAATGTAGCAATCGTACTCGAGTGCGCACCAAAAGCGGACCAAAAAAAGCGTACTGTCAAACAAACCCTGGAACGGTTCATTTGTAGTGAGAACATGATCTGAACTAAAACAGACCCAACCGCTAAAAGTACTGCGTCTTTCTGGGCTAATCCAGCTGCCGTAGTCTGTTGCGCTGGGCATTATGGGATGTGGAGAGGAAACATATTTGTTAACAGCGCTTTACCAACAATTTTAAACCGAATAAGAGAAAGAGAGAAATACATTAGCTGATGGATCGTTGGCAGGGCCGGCGCGTCCATAGAGGCGACCTAGGCAGCAGCCTAGACCGGCAGTATAGAGAGGGCGGCATCCACGACACCTCCTTCACCACCCACGTCCTCAGTTATGTCCACGACACCTCCCTCACCACCCGCGTCCTCAGTTATATTCGCGCATAGGCGACAGAATAGAGACGGCGGCGTCAGGGACACCTCCATCAACACCCGCCGGTCCTCAGTTTTATCCGCACATAGGGGGGCAGAATAGAGGTCTGCAACACCCACGCATCCTCACTCAATTATATCCGCGCATAGGGCGGCAGAACAGAGAAGGGGCTTCAGCGACACCTCCATCAGCACCTGTGGGTCCTCAGTTATATCTGCGCATAGGGGGGCAGAATAGAGGTCCGCGACACCTGCACGTCCTCACTCAGTTATATCCGCGCGTAGGGCCGCAGAATAGAGAGGGCGACGTCCGTGACACCTCCATCAGCCCCCGCGTCCTCAGTTATATCCGCGCGTAGGGCCGCAGAATAGAGAGGTCGACGTCCGCGACACCTCCATCAGCCCCCGCGTCCTCAGTTATATCCACGCATAGGGCGGCAGAACAGAGAAGGGGCTTCAGCGAGACCTCCATCAGCACCTGTGGGTTCTCAGTTATATCTGCGCATAGGGGGGCAGAATAGAGGTCCGCGACACCTGCACGTCCTCACTCAGTTATATCCGCGCGTAGGGCGGCAAAATAGAGAGGGCGGTGTCCGCGACACCTCTCTCAGCACCCACGCGTCCTCAGTTATGTCTGCGCATAGGGGGGCAGAATAGAGGTCCGCGACACCCGCGCATCCTCACTCAGTTATATCCGCGCATAGGGCGGCAGAATAGAGTGGGCGACGTCCGTGACACCTCCATCAGCACCCGCGGGTCCTCAGTTATATGCGCGCATATGGCGGCAGAATAGAGAGGGCGACGTCTGCGAAACCTCCATCAGCACCCGCGTCCTCAGTTCTATCCGCGCATATGGCGGCAGAATAGAGAGGGCAACGTCCGTGACGCCTCTCTCAGCACCCGCGGGTCCTCAGTTATATCCGCGCATAGGGCGGCAGAATAGAGAGGGAGACGTCCGCGACACCTCCATCAGCACCCGCGGGTCCTCAGTGATATCCGCACATAGGGCGGCAGAATAGAGAGGGCGACGTCCGTGACCCCTCTCTCAGTACCGCGGGTCGTTAGTTATATCCGCGCACAGGGCGGCAGAATAGAGAGGACGACGTCCGCGACACCTCCGTCAGCACTAGTTATATCCGCGCATAAGGCAACAGAATAGAGGTCTGCGACACCATTTTCATAACCGGTCACTTTCGTTTTCACATTGGGTTTGAGGGCGGCGGGAGTTCAGCTTGTTCTTGCCCTGACCGTTGGTAATGTTTCCGGAAGATGACCAATAAAACTAAGCTAAACTAATTCACGCCTCCTCCTGAAGTGAATTGCGATGTGCCTTCACCATTCGCAATACATTAAAACATTGTTTTAATTCAGCCGTGCTTCATTCTCATAATGTATAGTCTAAAGTAATGTGTGCAAACTATATAGTACTATGATCAGGGGTACAATCAGCCAGCGCAGTCCTATCTCCGTACTAATAAGTGACATTTTGTGTCTGCCGGTTTGTTTACTATTAAATTCTATTGGCATTTTCCCGCACGTGAATTCTGACCAATCGAAAAGCAGTTTAGGAAATACGTTCAATAGCACCTGGCCAATGAGAGAAGTGGATTTTGGTTCTTTTCATCTGGTTCGCATCAAAGCAATCAGTGTGGTGTAAAAACGACCTAAAGACGGCAGACAATGCTACAATGCAACATTTATTGCCCTTGGTCTGGACCAAATAAGCCGAACCACAGATGTGAAGCGCTCTAAGATTTATACAGAAACAGCAGTAGCTTAAACTGAATTCTGAACTCAACAGGAAGCCAACACAAAATATCGTCTTTCTGTCACTCTCCGAGAAGATGAAGCGGTATTTTTGGTGTATTCCCAATGGCGGTTTCTGATCTCCAGAGACTCTGTGCTTCATCCTCCTGCCAAGGCCGCTCCAGAGGGACTGTGTGTTCCCATCATGTGAGACACATCAGTAGAGCAGAAGAACAGGCCTGTGAATGAGCGAGTCACAACAGAGCAGGAAGAAGGTGCACAGATGAGCCCTTTCATCCCTGTTTACTCGAGTCTCGGCACTCAACTGCAAACAGAAAAGGGAACTCTATGCAAATGCTCTAGAAGATAATACAATTTCACCTCACTCCTTCCTCTAGCCAGCAGTGCGCTCCCATATGTGGGATTTAAAGTGTTCATGATGGAGCCTTTACACATTTCCAGGTTTCTCAGTTAGTTGAAGTCGTCATAGTTGGTAAACTCAGAATGCAGTGAATGCAATTATATTGGCTGAAATAATGACAGCAAAACTCAGTGGTGGTGTTATCAAGACTTTCAGACAAAGGAAAACAATAGTCTGAGACTGATAATGGCAGCCAGAAGGGAGAATAATGTCAGATTTACTGTCCTGCTGCTTTACACTCTGCATTACAAACACCTCACACAAGCGCTCATTCTTTTCTTTTGTAATGTGATGCAAACATGATATAATACACACATAAACACAAATAAATGTTCAAATGTTTAAAAACATCAAACTATTAAACACTTTGAAGGATTTATAGTATAATACTCTCTATAGTTGTTGAAAGCTACAGTATTGGGTCATTTGTTTACATTACTGTAGCTGTTGATAAATTCAAGTACTGTATTCTTATTAAATGACAACGTATTTATTTTTATTTTTTATAAGTTGTTTACATTTTAAGACTTTATTTAAAAAACCAATGTTACACACATACTGTTTGCCATGTGGAATGCAAAAAACTTTGAAGCTCAATATCTCAAAATCAGAGAGAACCGTATAATTCCAGGTGACGATTTGCTAAGCATTAAGTCTGCATTATAAGACATTAGTAAGCACTTGTTAAATACAGCTACAAATAATGAATTCTTGACTTTTAAGCACATTTATAATGTGCTCAATAATAGTACTTATATACTTTACTGATTAATTTTTCATTACTAAATGAAGTATTGCATTTTTTTTTAAACCACTTGTGTTTAAAAATAGTTGGTGATTTTTAAAATCATTCAGAATGAGTAAATAATAAGCAAACTATTCAAATTAACATATAATTTTTTTAGGCATATAATAATGATTACTATTTATGTTAATAAATACTTTATAACAAATTTATAACAATTTGTTTAACAAATGATGAATTAACTATTTGCCAATGCTTAAAGGATTTATAGTGTTTTGGTATTATAAAGTGTTACCCATTTATTTATTTATTTAATTTTGGTAAGGTTTTTTTGTCTGATACTACAAAAAAATTTTTACTCTTATGCCTTTGCTATTGATTTCTGTTAAATAATGTAAAAAACAAAAAATGTTTCATTGTGCTATAAGAAGCCAATCAGTTTTCACTGTTGTTTTAAGGAGACTGGCGATGTGTTTGCTGCACTGCTGTTAAATAAAAGTTTCAAAGTCTTTTAAATTTGACATTGTTGTTTATGACTGTTATTTAACCTGCCATTTTTATACATTATCTTTGAATGTTGAAGAACATTTCTACTGTATTTTTTAACGGTAGATTTCCGGCAACCACAGCTGTCAGTTTTTTACCGTAAATTTTACGGTTCACTTAAATATACCGTAAACTGAAAAACACCTCTACCGTATTTTTAACTGTAGATTTCTGGCAACCACAGCTGCCACTTTTTTACCGTAATTTTTTTTTTTCTTGTGACCGTAAACTGAAAAAAATTCTACCGTATTTTTTACGGTAAATTTATCTGCCAGTTATTTACGGGATTTTTTTTACAGTGTACACTCTTCGAAATAAACGTACGTGAGCTGTCTAAAAGCCCATTTGGGTCCATATCGGTACCTCAAAACTATATATTAGTACAGAAAAAATACTAAGAGGAACACTTTTGTACTTTTAAGGTACTAATATGTACCCTTAAGGTATTAATATGGACCTTTTTGGTACATATTTGTACCTTCTGAAAAGGTGCCACCCCAGTGGCACCTCGTGTACCTTTATTTCTGAGAGTGCATTGTTCAAAACACTCCTGTGTACACTATATATTAGTATTGTATTATGTGAGATAAGTGGATGAGTAAATAAAATTAATGTTTGCTTTAGGTTTAATAATTAAAATCTAATTTCCTCCAATGACCCTGTAAAACTTATCTTTTAATAAGAGCAAAACATTCATTTAACAGCACATTTAATTACAGAATATCTTTTAAATGGCTTGTGGTTTTAATTTAATTACATTTGGGTGGTTATTAAACACTTACAGTTTTGTTATCAAGTATAATCAGCAACTATCAGTCATGTAGATTGTGTACAGGTTTTTAGTGGCCTGAAAATATTTACAGTATACTTTTTACAATTAACCTATCAGTCAAAGGCAAGAGTGTTATTTTATTGCACTAATGCAAACAGTTGAGGAGTTGCAGCTTGATTACAGCGTGTCATCATACTGTATGTGACCCAGAAACGCTCCATGTGAACTATAAAGATAAAGAGTGAGAGCAAAGACAGCCAGCAGGCCTCAGAAATTACCCGGTCTTATCAACAGTTAGAGAGAGAGAGAGAGAGAGAGAGAGAGAGAGAGCATTAAGTTCAGTTTGTATTTTGTCTGTCTGAACACATATAGAGTTGAAGTCAGAATTATTCGCCCCCTTTGAATTTTCTTTTTTAAATATTTCCTCAATGATGTTCAACAGAGCAATACAATTTTCACAATATGTCTGATAATATTTTTTCTTCTAGAGAAAGTCTTATTTGTTTTACTTCAGCTAGAATAAAAGCAGTTTTTAATTTTTTAAACACCATTTAAAGGTCAAAATTATTAGCCAATTATTATCAGTTAAACTCTGCTGCTATTTGGGGATTTCCGCCTGGATTTTGCCCACCCAAATTTAAAAGCTTTTCAAATCCAAATGCAGAGGTGCAAATGCAAAAATTTGGTATCATTTTAAAGGAAACCCTTTGAGTTTTCATAAAACACTATTGAAAGTGTTTAAAATAAATGTATATGTTGTCTGTGTTATAATAAAAATCTAAATAAAGAGGCGCTTTTTGTATTTTTTTTTTGTAAACTCAGATTTGAAAGTGCACCTTTTAGGTTGTGTGTGGTCTAGCGTGCTGTAATTAATTTTGGTGGTTCATGCACATGTCTGTAATCATAGAAAAAAAGAAAAATGTCTCCACCATAATCTATGCAAAAGTTATTGTATTCCAACTGATGACAAATGCATTTTAAAAGTGGGTCAAGATAGGCCAAACTTACGTAACCCACATATACATTATAACATCTGGGCCAAATACTACATTTGATATGTGGCCCAAGTCTCGAGTGCCACCTCAACCAAACCTGGGCAATGTTTGGCCTACGTGCTGCATGCCAGTGTCGGACAAATGCCTGCTGTGCCAGCTTTATGCCAAATCTGGGCCAGAATTCTTTGCTTCCTGTGGAGTTTCTTCTGTTGAACACAATTACTACACAATTACAGCTACTACTGACTTCCATAGGAAAAACAAATACTTTGGAAGTCAATGATTGTGTTTCCAGCATTTTTCAAAATATCCTCCATTGTGTTCAACAGAAATAAGAAACTCCTAAAGGTTTGAATCTGGTAAAGTGTGAGCAAATGATGACAGAACTCTCATTTTGGGTGAACTGTCCCTTTAAACTGTCCCAAAATAGAATTTCCTCCATTTTAAAGGTGCTTGGGTTTCTGTGATGCTCATAAATAGAGGAAAGTGTTCCTCCGGTCGAGTACAGTGTGTACAGGCTGCTAAAGTTAACAGTAGTGTAACACCAGCACAGAGTCAACTTTCACCTGCTTTTTCACCTTCAAGCTAAGGCGAAGGCCTGTGCAGGAACCTGCCAAACAAGCTGACTAGAGCTGTTCGGTTCAGGGAATCGATTCCTCTCTGTTGGGGTTTATTCAGTTCTTTCTTTTTTTAATCCAAACTAGGGCTGCACATTACTGGGAAAATATTAATGACGTGGCATATAAGTCTTCCTGACAGAACTTTCACTAAAGATTTCATGGAATTTGAAAATGTATATATATATATATATATGTGTGTGTGTGTGTGTGTGTGTGTGTGTGTGTGTGTGTGTGTGTGTGTGTGTGTGTGTGTGTGTGTGTGTGTGTGTGTAGTGTGTTAGAACATTTCTGCAGTGGTTTGCATGTGTCAAATTGTAAAAGTAGACTTTAAAAAATAAATAAATAAACAATATCCAGCTTATCAATAATAATAATAGTAATAATAATAATAATAATCATTATCATAATTAATATAATTTATGTTATTATTAAAGTGGGATTTTTTTTTCATTTTCTAATAAATAATTGATGCTAAATTTCATTTCTTAGATAATACCCTCGATTTATTTATTTATTTATTTATTTATTTATTTTTTTATTTATTTATATGATTTATATATGATATTAGAATAGTGTTAACTTTTGTAAGTTATTTTTATGTTTTAGAATAGAATATGTAAAGTTCTCTATAATATTAGTAAAGGAAACACAGGCTCTGTATATTCCATTTACATATATTTCCGTTAATATGGAAAGCGAGTGCATGTTTTTACCAAAACTAATACTGGATTTTTTTTTAAATGCGTGTGCATGTAAAACAGTATAATTTGCTCAAAGAAATGATGGGGTTCTTCTCTAAAGAAGTTGTTACTCCACCCTGTTTAGAGTTTTAACCAGCAGGCCCATGTCATATACAGTACAGATACTTAATAAATAACCTACTATAGATTAAAAGTAACGTATGCGTTTTTTTGTTTTCACAAGCTTTGTAGACGTAACATAAATTCCGCTTTTAAATAATAGGTCGCCTATAGCTTTCGCCATGAGGCTGTGTTCAAAATGACATCAATGTTTTCAAAATGCACTGCGAAGGGAGCACAATTGTAAACATAAAGATCGCTAAAACTGAACTGTAAAAATAGTTTGAAAGCAAATTACACCTGAAAGAGATGACTTATATGCTGTTTTATTTTTAAACATTCTGAGTTTAAATGTTAGAATGTTCTAAATGAATAGGGCATAGGGGGGATAACTGAGAATAGAACACAGCCAGGAACTGTATTTCTAACTACAGCTCCAGAGGTGTAGTTGCAAGTGCACAAGTTTGCGATGCAGTTTGCGAATGTTCATTGGAACGACGGATTAATGAAACGCCAAATTAACAAACTATGTTTGTAACGACGGAACTAGCGACTATAGTTGGCTAATGATGGTTTTTGGGAAATGCACCCCTGTACAAAAAAGCTAAATATGGTGCAATCGCTTGCTTTTTTAAATGTCTAATCATCTTGTTTAATCCCGCCCCTTTTCACAGCGCCGTATGACAGAATTTCACAAGCTCAAACTCTATTGTGACCACAGCTTTAGTATGAATGAAAAGAAACTCTGCAGGGCTCCAGAAACTGAGTTTGACACACCTGATGTGTGGGTTAGTTTACCCACAGTTTTAGTTTTACGCTTCAAAATAAAAGCCACTACCCAACACCATTATACATTCATTCATTTTCTTTCGACTTAGACCCTTTATCAACCTGGGGTCGCCACCGGGGTATGAATCTCCAACTTATCCAGCATATGTTTCATGCAGCGGATGCCCTACTAGCTGCAACCCATCTCTGGGAAACATCCATACACTCTCATTTACACTCATACACTACAGTCAATTTTAGCCTACCCAGTTCACCTGTACCACATGCCTTTGGACTTTGCGGGAAACCAGAGCAAGCCAACGCGAACACGTGGAGAACATGCAAACTCCACACAGAAATGCCAACTGACCCAGCCGAGGCTCGAACCAGCAACCTTCTTGTTGTGAGGCAACAGCACTACCTACTGCGCTACTGCGTCGCCACCATTATACAGCATGATCAAATTTCTACTCTGACTGTGTTCATCCGACAGCAGAAAGTCATGTGCATAAGGATGGCTTGTGGGTGAGTAAATAATGGGGCAATTTTTACTTTTGGCCAAACGATTTCTTTAAGAATCGGAATCAAGGTTTGATTCTTTTTGGAGTCGACTTCCAGTTCTAAACCTGGCAGACATCACTCAAACTTTAAGAAACGACCGCGCTTGAAAACAAGCACAGGCTGGAAACACAAGGACAGAACGATTTCAGGAATGTAGTTAATTGTGTTTTTAGCATGTGTTTGTATATGTGTGGCATCTGCAGCAGCGTTGACATCAAAACATCCTGAAGAGATGGTTTCCAAACAGGTTTCCCAAGCTCCACCCTAAAGTCTCACTATTGGTTGAGTCACTATTGGACGTATATATAAAAACAACACTGTGAAAAACAAAGAACAGGCACAAAATTCTGAATTACTTTCATGAGAGTATGAATTAACTGAGCACACCTTCTAAAACCATGAACTGGAGTGAGCCTAAAACAGCAGCAAGAGCCATTTCAGGTTACTTTTTATTTTGATGCTCCACATTCTGTTAACTCGTTGATAACTGTTATCACTGTATTAGTTTGAGTGTCCAGGGACTGCTAGGTTTGAGAAAGTAGATTGTGTCGTCAAAACTTTATCTATAATTAGCAGAATGTCCTTTGATTGAGAATTGAGCAATAAAGTGCAATCCTTTTTACCAATTCACTCTTAACAGCATGCGCACGAGCAGAATATGTTGGTGTTTGACTCCAATTTGAAGACTTCAAGTGTTCACACTTAGATAATGCTGGACTATTTTAGCAGGTTTGGCATGCTGTCCTGGGAGAGAAATCTGAGCTCAGAGATAGATGAGCCCAAGGTTCCCGCCTGGTCAATAAGCATTAGGAGGTATACGAGATCAGGTAGTTCTCGATAACTTCCCACCCTGCTGAAAAATCTGGCTTAAACCTGCCTAGGATGGTTGGCTGGTTTTAGCTGGTCGACCAGCCTGGATTTAGAGGGGTTTTGGCCACTTCCAGGCTGGTTTCCAGACATTTCCAGCCTGGATTTAGAGGGGTTTTGGCCACTTCCAAGCTGGTTTCCATACATTTCCAGCCTGGTCTTAGCTGGTTAGGCTGGGAGATGACCAGCTAAAACTAGCTTGACCAGCCTAGCCAGGCTGGGAGCCCAGCCAAAACCAGCTATATCCAGCTTAAACCAGAATAGTCAAGCTGGTCTTAGATGGTTTTAGCTGGTGTTTGTGTGAGAAACATGGTTGTGAAAATGCCTTGGTTAATAACAGAACACTTTGTTTGCTTAATATGTAATATCACGTACCAAACCCCTGGGGCATGTTGTGCCATGCCTGTTTTATTTGGCCACAGGTGTAAAGATTAAAGTGCAGAGGCTTTCGGCTCTTGAGAAACAAAATGCTCCAGCAGTTTTATCTAGGCTCTCGTTCAAGGTTAATGTTATTATTTTAGTCCAGTCATAGAGAGGAATTATGGGAAAGTGCATATATCCCATATCCCATCAATAAACAGGTTAGCATGACATTTTTCTTTCATTTTATGTTCACATCTGTTATTTGATACACATTTTGATTTCACTGGAAAGTGTTAAATGACTAGTAGCAATAACTTGATTGCATCAAAAGTACTGTGATTGTTTTAAATGTATATTATGACTACAGACCATTGACTGATTCTGTATTTACAGTTGAAGTCAGAATTATTAGCCTCTCTTTTTATTTTTCTGCTTAATGGAGAGACAATTTCAACACATTTCTAAACATAATAGTTTTATTAACTGATTTATTTTATCTTTGTCTTGATGGCAGTAAATAATATTAGACTAAATATTCTTCAAGACACTTCTATACAGCTTAAAGTGACATTTAAAGGCTTAACTAGGTTAATAAGGTTAATTAGGCAGGTTAGGGTAATTAGGCAAGTTATTGTATAGCGATGGTTTGTTCTGTAGACTATCAGGAAAAATAAAATTAGCTTAAAGGGGCTAATTTTGACCTTAAAATGGTGTTTAAAATATTAAAAACTGCTTTTATTATGGCTGAAATAAAACAAATAAGACTTTCTCCAGAAGAAAAAATGTTATCAGACATACTGTGAAAATGTCCTAGCTCTGTTAAACATAATTTGGGAAATATTTTTTAAAAAATGCAAAAAAAAAAAAAATCAAAGGGGGTTTAATAATTCAGATTTTAACTCTACAATTGTTGATGTGTAATTCTAAAGTGTTTTGAAAGGTGTAAAGAGATTTTATTTAATTTACTAAATCATATCAATAATAGCCAGACATAACTATTATGATATTCAGAATAATAATCTCTCTCTTACTTGAGTAATTCAGAAAAAAATATACTGTTATTGTTAATTTTGTCTGCATTACGTGTAAACAACACACACAAAACCTATACGTCTGTTCTTAGCACAAATATGCTGGTGAAAAGAATCTAAATGGCAAGGAACAGCATTTGAGTTATTTTCTAAAGACGCTTTAAAGGCCAGTCAACCATCAAGGTCTTGTCATCAATCCGCGGCTCCACATAGGTTGCTCACACGTCTGTCTTCAGACTGTGAGTTCTGATTTGTCAAATGTGACGCGTGGCAGTCTAAACCCCGCCCCCGCGGCGAGAGGGAATTGAGGAATGTGGAGAAGGCGGGACAGGCAATATTTACAAACACTGTTTAAAGAGACACGAGCACTGCACTGATCAAATTACATCCAGACTCCAGACAGCGCGGTCACATTATATCCTGAACAGACACCTTTAAAAACGCAAAGTGGCAATGATATGAGATGGAAACTTTTTTTTTTTTTTGCCTTTCAAAAACAATTTATTTATAATTTATTCTGGCGGAGACATGTCAGATATATAGTGTATAACATATAAACATACAAATAAACAAAAAGAAAACAAAACAAAAAAAAAAGATCAGCATCAAGCAGAAAGAGAAGGAAACTAAGAGACTGTGCTAACTCAAATGCTGTTCCTTGCCATCTCTTCACCAGCATATTGTGCTAAGAACAGACGTCCAATATGTTTTGTGTGTGTTATTTACACGTAATGCAGTAAAAATTAACAATAAAAGTCTATTTTTCTGAATTACTCAAGTAAGAGAGAGATTATTAATCTGAATATCATGATAGTTATGTCTGGCTATTATTGATTGGATTTAATAAATTAAATAAAATCTCTTTACACCTTTCAAAACACTTTAGAATTACACATCAACAATGCGTTTGCTCACATCAGACTACATTTTATAGCGCATTTTATAGCTTTTCTTCATAACATTACATTATTTTGTTATAATTGTTGACGGTTTGATAACTGAATGACATTACAGCTACAGAAAGTAAGTGCATTTTGTAGCTGAAATGTCCTTCAGTTATCAACATTAAACATCAGTATCAGTATTATTCTGGTGTTTTGTAAACACCAAACCCAAAACACAGCACCAGCATTACTATATGAGCTCCACCGCTGATTTATGATTTCATATGCGATTGATTGTTTAAGGTAAAGCGAATGATGAGGCAAATCTGCCCAACCCCCACCGCTTCATTTACTGCTCTCGGTCTGGTGTAAACATCTGATTGGTCCAGCTGAGGGAGTGGGCGTGGCTCTGACCGTTGCTACGAGCGCCGTGACATCACAATCAGCTGTTTTGTACGTTCTGTATTCTGATCTGCGGATCAGCTGGGCGAAGCAATAACATCACCAACAGTATCTGCTCGGGAAAATAACGTACAAGCCGCAGATCCCACGACTGAAACGTCGTGTAAATCTGATTTTACACGCGGATTTCTTCTAAGAAGAAGGACTTTTTCATATTTTTTTGTGAATTTTACTACCTCATATAAACGAATACCTAAAGCTATGCTTTAAGATTTTTGTTGTTGTTGTTGTTGTTTTATTGTGTGGTCGTCGCGTTTACAACTTGAATAATTTTGCAGGTAAGACGCTGTATACATCTCTCCTGTCTGTTCTGTTGAAGCGAGATCTGTTTGTGGAGCAGAATCCGCTCCGTCTGTTGTGACTGAACTAGATCAGACATGTCTAGTTGAACACAGCGGTATACAGTAGATGATTCTGTACGAGCAGTTATTCTGTTATTAAACCATCTCACACGACATCATCATCGTTTTGCTCTCGTCACAGATGCGTTCATCGAAAGCAGTGTTCTCGATGGTGTACCTTTCAGAATCCGTCGTAAAATGACACCTATAGGTCACTAATGTTGTGTTTTACGTTTGCATTTAGCAGCAGTGGGGGTTTCCGTTGATAAATAGAGTTGTAATACTCGTCCAGTCTTTGATTATATCGAAAGTGTGTGTTTTTTGTAATGGTTTGTGTAGTTATATGAGCGATGGTAATACCCTTGATCCGAGCTGTCATTGCTTTGACCCTTTGCGCTCAGTCTCTCTCTCTCTTCGCATTATGCGCTCATATTCACTGCTGTTATGCGTTTATATTTTATGCTGCACTAATTTCCCATCGATTCACACAGGATTGATTAGTACAAATGGGATTTGATGTTGTTTTTTCAGGCGGCATCAGTCAGACTTTCTCTGAAATCGTTTTTAATAATCAACGGTTGGTTAGTTTTAAGTGTGCATTCCGTGCATCTTTGAAAAAAGCAAACTATTTTTATATTCTGTCACAAACGCCGTAGTCACAACAGTTTGTGTCGCTTTCTATCGGAACGATCCTGTTCCCTCTGTTTTTTCATCCTCTGACCGCTAGTCTTGAGATGGGCTGGGCTGCGCCAATGACGTCATAAACACGCAGGGTTCCTTAAGCCCCGCCCACCGGCAGCAGGATTGAATATACAGGTCGTCAGCAGGGGGAGCCGTCGGGAGCCAAATTAAATGCTTTTCATTTCAGTAAATATGACGCAGTGAATAGGATTTTAATGTTATTGCATAAGAACAAAGTGTTTATTTATCTGTACATATGAGCAATTCCATGCAAATGTCAACATTGCCCTGAAAAGAATAAGTTTTCACCAAAATATTGAAATCCTTTCTATGTTTTTTTTTTTTTTTTGTAGGCTTGTATTTTAATTTATTTTAATTTAAAAATGTCTCTGTTATTATATTTGATTTACCAAAATCACACAAGTGGCATTTTCACATATGTCACATCCATAATGGAGAGATGGCACATCCATAACGGAAGCTTTTTCCTCATAAATGCAAAAATGTTGAACAAATTAAAATCAATCATGTTTATTCTATGGAAATTTGGAATTTTTATGAAAACCAAAGAAATTGAATTTCTGTGTAATAATCTGTTGATTGTCGCAACATTTTATATTCACAAATGTAGATTTGTTACAGTATTTCTTTTGTTTCAAAGCATTTCAAAAAGGTTTTAACATTTTATATAAATCCATAAAAAGGTAAAACCAAAAGGTGCCTCAAAGCTCTCTAAGCTTTTGCCAACTTATATGGGACTGACCCCCCTGAATGTAATGTATTTTCTTTTGTATTATTTATATCATTTTTATTTGTACTGTTTTGTTTATTGTATGCTGCTTGGATATAATTTTATATATGTTTAACTATGGAAGTTGAACACACCTGTTTGTTATTTGAAGGTTAAAAAAATGTTCTACAGAGAGCCAACTTTTATTCCTTAGATTATTATTGTTTCTTTTGGGATGTCCAGTTTAATTTAGAGAATTTCTACAAAGCATGTTGTGTACTTTAAACTCGCTAAGTCAGATCCATAACACATGCTTATTTCCCTCATTTAAAACCAAAATATTGTTTACAGATTGATATTTTTCTGATCTCAAACCTCTGTGGTTAGTTGTTTTGTAAAATATAAACATATTTCAATATAATGTTAACATATACATTTTCTGTTTTGAATTTTTACTGCAAATGTCACATCCATAACGCTGGAATTGCTCATGTGTAAATGTTTTCCCCCTCTTATATTTAATGTCTGAAAACATTAGGATTTTTTTATTTATTTGACTCTAAGCAATAGATTGTAAAATGAAGTGCTCTAAATCATCATCCTGCTCCTGGAGGTTTACCATCCTCTAGATTGCAACCCCAACCCCAGTCAAACATACCTGGAGCAGCTAATCAAGGTGCTCCTAATTACAGGTGTGCTAGAGCTGCATGGAAAGCCTCTGGGATCAGGGTTGGTGATCCCTGCTATAAATCATAATCTTCTTAGTTTTTGTACAGTAGTGTTTATAATAAAACACAAATAAACATTGTACACTTGCCCATTATTGAAAAATCCAGAGAGCCAATAAAGTGGTCTCTTATTTTTTATTTTTTAGAGAATTTTGCATCACTTCTTTTTATTTGCAGGTTAAATAAATTATCTTCAGCCATTTAACTATTTTTTATTAAGCAAATTGACATTTTGATTAATTTAAGATTAACAAATTATTAATGCAAATGGATGTAGATAGATAGATGGATAGATAGATGGACGGATGAACAGATAAATTAATAGACAGATAGACCAATAGATAGATGGATAAATAGATAGAAAGACAGACAAACAGAACAATAGATATATAGATAGATGGATAGATAGATAGATAGACAGACAGACAGACAGACAGACAGACAGACAGACAGACATATAGATAGACAGACAGACAGACAGACAGACAGACAGACATATAGATAGATTGATAGATAGATAGATAGATAGATAGATAGATAGATAGATAGATAGATAGACAGACAGACAGACAGACAGACAGACAGACATATAGATAGACAGATAGACAGACAGACATATAGATAGACAGACAGACAGACAGACAGACATATAGATAGATAGATAGATAGATAGATAGATAGATAGATAGATAGATAGATAGATAGATAGATAGATAGATAGATAGATAGATAGATAGATAGACAGACGGATAGACAGATCGATAGATTGATAGAAATACAGATAGACAGAAAGACAGACAGATAGATAGACAGACGGACGGACGGACAGACCGATAGATAGATAGATAGACAGACAGACAGATAGACGGATAGACAGACAGATAGACGGATAGACAGACAGACAGACAGACTGATCAATAGTTAGACAGACAGTCAGACAGACAAACAGGATATATAGATAGATAGACAGACAGACAGACAGATAGATAGATAGATAGATAGACAGACAGACAGACAGACAGACAGACAGACAGACAGACAGACAGACAGACAGACAGACAGACAGACAGACAGACAGACAGACAGACAGACAGACAGATAGATAGATAGATAGATAGATAGATAGATAGATAGATAGATAGATAGATAGATAGACTCAAATGACTTGCTTGTTCAAACTACTTATTAAAAATGAGTTAAAACAGCTCAATCCTAAAGTTTTTTTTGTCAGCAAAACAACTTAATTGTTTTAGGTTTGTAAAAACGGTTAAGTTAATCAATTTGTGTTGGGACAATTCAGTTTTCAGTTTTTTCTAGTTTGAGATTTTACTCCTAAATAATTTTTATGATTCGGTTTTCTTGATCAGTTCTGCTCTTCTTTTTCTCATTTGTAGATCTTTGCACCACAAACCAAGTGAGACCTTATATTGTACTGCGCCTTCTCTGAACTCCAACAACAAAAGGCCAATACACCTGTGATCAACCTGCCATCCGTCACAGCACTGACACAACAGCAGCGTTACAGACTCAAGTCAACACAACAGCAGATTTACTTCTATTCGGCAGCTTCTATCTCTCAGGAAACCGTGTCCTCCGTCAGCCATGTTCCAGGCGCTCAGCAGTCTGTTCTTCGGCAGTGTGGACGACGTCACTCCAGAGCTGAAGGGACCAAAGCCCTGCGTGACCGAGGCAGATGAAGAGGGATGGCTCCTGGTCAACCTGCCCGGTGAGTGTCCTACAAACACACCCCAAACTCTCTCCAACTGACCTGCATTTACCCAGGTCACAGATTAACTCTTTACCCGTCAGCATTTTAAAAAGTTGCCAGACACCACAAGCATTTTTTTATGATTTTCACCTATATTTGACCACCCTCAAATTTTTTTTGCTATGAATACATGAGCATATTATATATCAGAATAAAGAACCAAGCCTCTGCCTTTAAGCTTTTTCAAAACATAGTATATAATGCAAATACACACAAATATATGTATAAACATTCATATATACCTTCTTCTGGATTGCCTTTGTAAGTCAAAGGAAAGTTGTATAACTCTTTAGTTTTACATGCAATCTGATCCACACTTTCTCTGATGGTCTTATATTTTACTCCCAGGAGACCCAGAAGTCCTGGAACTCATTCAGGACATCTGCTGGGTCTTTTCTTATTATAATATCCCTAAACCCTGTCTATGGTGGGGAAGCATTTACTCATAATTGACAATTAATGGCGGGGAAAGGGTTAAAGGCAATGTGTAAATTCTAAGTAATGAAATTTTGCGTTTGTGGTAATAATAAAGCAGTCTATTGTGTGCACTGGATTAATATATATGAATTTGGAAAGCATTAGCATGGTTCCAAAACCTAGTGGATTGCCTCACTATTTGTCTATACAGACATCTGTGTTGGGAAATTATCAACATGACTAACATGATGAAACCTTGGGCTTGTACCATAATGCCAAATTAGATGGCCAGCCAGTGAAGTTTGAGTTTAGTTGAGAAGGGTATAAACGAAGGTCGGAGCCAGCTCCAAGTGGGTGGGACTTGAGCTCCAAGTGGGCTGTACAAACCTGGAGTTTTTATTTACTTAATGTCTTGTACATCTGTCTGTTTTAATTAAGCAAATTGACATTTTGATTAATTTAAAATTGTGTTTAATTTAAAACAATTAAAACAAATGATTGATGCAAATGGATGTAGATAGATAGATGGATGGATAGATGGATAAATAGACAGATAGACCAATAGATAGATAGACCAGATCGACAGATAGATGGAAGAGATAGATAGATAGACAGACAGACAGACAGACAGACAGACAGACAGACAGACAGACAGACAGACAGACAGACAGACAGACAGACAGATAGATAGATAGATAGATAGATAGATAGATAGATAGATAGATAGATAGATAGATAGATAGATAGATAGATAGATAGATAGACAGATAGACAGACAAATAGACAGACAGATAGACAGATAGATAGATATATAGATAGATAGATAGATAGATAGATAGATAGATAGATAGATAGATAGATAGATAGATAGATAGATAGATAGATAGATAGATAGATAGATAGATAGACAGACAAATAGACAGACAGATAGATAGATAGATAGATAGATAGATAGACAGACAAATAGACAGACTTCTAATACATGGTTATTAGAGAATGTTTAAAAGGGTTATAAGAAACTAATGGCAGTATTCCTGTCTTCTATGTTTCTCTGTTGTTTCTGTATCCCTTCTCATTTCTCCATATTTGAATGATTCCTTTTTACTGGTATGTGTGCTCATGATACCCAACGCATGGCTTCAACCAAACTTTCATCCTCTGGAAACACACTCTATTCTGTCCTCTATCTCTTCCCACTTGACTGAAGGCGAGGACGGGCCAGAGGCAGCATCAGTAGCCTGCGCCCGTCCCCGCTCTGAATGTCACGCTTCTCCTCCTACCTGCAAAAACCGCAGGAGTAGAGCAGGCAGGACGCAGGCCACACCTCCTCTGTCCGCCTGCTCCGCTCCTGACCCCGCCTCCTTCTCCCACCTTGAGTCAGTAGAAGTGAATGTGTTGTTAAGCGAGCGGGGCTCGTGCTCCTGTAGTGACTGCAGCATGGATGAGAGCTGGTTTGTCACCCCTCCACCCTGTTTTACTGCAGAGGGAGCCACGGCGGAGGCTAGTCCCATGGAGGACCTCCTCATCGAGCACCCCAGCATGTCCGTGTACGTCTCGCCCGGCCCTCTCCCTGCCATGGAGGAGAGCGCCACCAGTCTGGCTGGCAGCATCAGGTAAAACTTACCTTCACCATTCAACCCAGTATCACAGCAGATTATATAGTCACGAAATTTGATGTATCTATTCGTGTTCCCTGACAGAAATTTCACCCATTTTTCCACGTTCCAGAACACATCGTTTAACCTATAGTATTTCAGTAGGCATTTTTTGTGTTCCTCAAGATGATTTTGACCTAAAGTATTTCAGTAGGACTTTCCTCAAGATTTTAAACCTATTGTATTTCAGTTGGCGTGACGTATTGTAGTTGACTTTCGTATCTCATGAATCCTCATAAACACATTTTCAGCAATATTTTGGAGCACCTAACCCCAACACTATCCCAGACATCCCAAGTTGGAAAAAGTCTTTTTCGGGGGATACAGAGTTGATTTGCTGGAGGTAGCGGATTAGTGGATGCTCGAAGAACGGGGTGGGGGGGGGTGACATTGGGACAGGGGGCGGGCGGGTTGAGTACCCCAATAGCATAGAATTCTGGCCCAGATTTGGCATAAAGCTGGCACAGCAGGCATTCGTCCGTCACTGGCATACAGCACATGGGCCAAACATGGCCCAGGTTTGGCCGAGGCGGCACCGTCTTACAGGCAGCACTCAAGACTTGGGCCAGATATCAAATGTAGTATCTGGCCCAGATGTTACAAATGTATATGTGGGCCACGTAAGTTTGGTCCATCTTGACCCACTTTTAAAATACATTTACATTATTTTTGACTAAAGAAAAAATTCTATCAATCGGGTCGCTTCAAGAAAAAGCACAACCGTAAAGCGAAATGCTTCATGGTTTATAAAAAACATCACAGTCGTGAAACACCAACATATCTGGCCCAGTTCAGGCCCAGTTATGGGTTATTAACTTGGCTGAAACTTGGCCCAGATATGGTCCATGTTTGCCTCTTGTCTGAAAGCCAGATTTGGTCCAGTCATGTACCGTAATTCACTGCAGCATGTGGGCC
This sequence comes from Danio rerio, assembly GCF_052040795.2. NCBI lineage: Eukaryota > Metazoa > Chordata > Actinopteri > Cypriniformes > Danionidae > Danio > Danio rerio. Next base: position 2,646,565 of record NC_141043.1, read on the forward strand.
AAGCAAAGGCTGATGGTGTGGGCCAGATTTGGGCCAGAGAAATTTTGCTATGGGGGTAGTGAGCGACATATCTGTAAAGGGGGGCGTATGCGCGCGAGACGTACTTGAAGAGCGGTGGGGGTGAGTTGCGCCCGATGTACCTGAAGAGCTAGTAGGGATGCAGTGGAGAGAGGGGTGTGCAACATATTTAAGGACCGGGCAGGAGACGCATGATTTCCGGGAGATTATCATTCATTTACAGGTGAATTGGGTAGGCTAAATTGTCCGTAGTGTGTGAATGTGTGTGTGGATGTTTCCCAGAGATGGGTTGCGGCTGGAAGGGCAGCGTAAAAACTTGCTGGATAAGTTGGCGGATTAATAAAGGGACTAAGCCGACAAGAAAATGAATGGATGAATGAATGATCAGAAGTAGACAATGCTAAACACAGGTCTAAATGAGGACTGAAAAGTTCTGATATTGTCCGCTTCCAGATGTAGTAGAAAGCATGAAAAAATGCCGTTTAAAAGTGGTAATGCTCATGTGGTCACAAGAATTCAAACAGCCACAATGGCTTCAGTCATTCATGTGTCACACTGAGCGGTCTCGCCAAACTGATGTAGAGCATGTCAAAATGGGGAAAGAATCTTGACCAAATCCAAACACAAGTCGTCACGGAGGTCACATTTGAAAGCATGGTAATTTGTCTCAGATGACAACTTGTGACTGGATCAGTGAAAATGCAAGTTCAAGTTTCAAGTTTGCTTTATTTATAACAAGATAAAAAAAAACAGCCACAATCTTTTCTGATCTTTTGGTCACAAGATCTTCTTGTGGGGGTATAATGACGCAGCAGTTGGTGCTTCACAATGGCGAGATTTTAAAATAAATTATACGATTTTAAAATGTATTCTAAACTCAAAATGCAACTTAACACTAGGTGGAAACGGCAAAACGAAAAGCAGAATATATATGGTGATTGGGATTGGTAAAGACACTGGTATTTGGTTTGTTTCTCAACTCCAGCAGTTGAGGTCTGCTTTCCTGCAGAGTTTAGCTTCAGCCTAATCAGACTCTCCTAAAGAAGCTACTCAAGGTCTGCAGAATTACTTAAAAAGCTACACAAAGTACAGGGTTAAAGAAAAGCTCTGCAGGGAGGTGAATCTCAAGGGGCCAGACTTAGCCGTTCATGGCCTAGTAAATACATTTCATTAGAAATTTGCATATTATAATCACCTGGTGGGTGGTTTTTAGCAATTTTGATATACTGCCCAGCTGAAAAATCCAGCTTAAACCAGGCTAGGCTTGTTGGCTGGTTTTAGCTGGTCGGACAGCCTGGTTTTAGAGGGGTTTTGGCCATTTCCAGGCTGGTTTCCAGTCATTTTCAGCCTGGTCTTAGCTGGTCAGGCTGGAAAATGACCAGCCAAATCCAGCTAAAACCAGCTTGACCAGCCTGGTTTAAGCTGGATTTAGCTGGTTTTGGCTGGACCCCCAGCTTGGCTAGGCTGGTCAAGCTGGTTTTAGCTGGTCATTGTCCAGCCTGACCAGCTAAGATCAGGCTGGAATGGCTGGAAACCAGCCTGGAAGTGGCCAAAACCCCTCTAAAACCAGGCTGTTCGACCAGCTAAAACCAGCCAACCAGCCTAGGCTGGTTGAAGCTGGAATTTTCAGCAGGGTGGCTCCTAAAAATGCCAAATTATGCCTAAATGCCTAAATACTAAATTAGATTTGATTGGCTGTGCATACAGTTAATCTGTCGATGTGTAATATCATCTGAAAGTTTACCATTTATACCAAAGGCATGCAGTTCTTCTCCTGGAGAACCACTGTCCTGCAGAGTTTGGGCAAACTCTGTCCTGAAGGGCCGGTGTCATGCAAAGCTTTACTCCAACACTAATCAAACACACCTGAACAAGCTAATTAGTGTTAGAAAGCTACAGGTAGGTTTGTTTGATTAGTGTTGGAGCTAGATTCTGCAGGACACCGGCCCTCTAGTACCGAGAGTGCCCATCCCCTGTTTAACTCCTCAGGAGTACTGAAATGAAACTCTTTGGCCCTCCAGGAGCAGCACTGGAAACCTGTGGCATAGACAAAATGCTAAATGTAATTTTGATTACGTTACATCAAGTCCAGCATGTTACATCTGTTTTCCAATCTTTCATTATCACCTCGTTCTTTCCATTTGTTTCTCACTCATTTCCCTCTCATATCTGCCCTGTTCCAGCAGGATGTCTGAATCAGCATTGCCCGCTGTGACCAGGAGCAGTTTACCCACACGGGTGACCCGGGGAGCAGCCGCACAGGCCGGTGCCCTAGCTAAAGTCACCCAGGTCTCCAGGGTCCAGAGGGCCAAAGCCCGCACTGAGCGTCGCCACCTGGGACGCAATCGCATGCAGCGCCAAAACCGCGTGCGTGAGCAGGTCCAGCGGCGCGCAACCCACACCCGCAACTCCTTCCTGCACCAGCCGTGCCAGCGCAACATCTGCCACTGAGGCGTCAAAGTTTACATGGAGGGCATTATTACACATTTCCCAATGAAACCCCTATCTTCTCAGCTGTCTTTTAAAGTCCTCCTCTTGCATTTATCGTTTGTTTTTTTGTCAATTATCTTATTCAGTTTCCTGTTAATCAAGCTTGTCCTTAAGCACAAGCCCATTTATCTGTTTTAGGGGTTCCCAAACCTGCTCATAAAGGGCCACTGTCCTGCACAGCTTTGCTCCTGCCTTAATTTCACACCTGTACCAGCTGATCAAGGTCTTAGGACTTACCACAAACTTGTATACAATGGTGTGTTGGTGTTGGCTGGAGATCAAATCTGCAGGACACTGTCCCACCAGAAGCAGGATTGAGTACCGCTGATCGTTATCCTCTTCCTAATCTTATCTAACAGCTCACCACCAAGCACAATTACTCCGTTGAAGATCACCCATGTAGTTACCCAAATACTCATGCACCTCCTGTGTGTGTTTGAAACACCTAATTCAGTTTCCCAGTCTGGGAACATAGCTGAAAAGAACACATGTAAACGCTGCAGTGTTACAAACAACATCCCTCTAAATCAGGGGTCACCAAACTTGTTCCTGGAGGGCCGGTGTCTTGCAGATTTTAGCTCCAACCCTAACCAAACACACCTAAACAAGCTAATCAAGGTCTTACTAGGTATACTTGAAACACCCCGGCAGTGTGTTGAGGCAGGTTGGAGCTAAACCCTGCAGGGCACCGGACCTCCAGGAACGAGTTTGGTGACCCCTGCTCTAAATGTACGACACTTGAATTGGCGCTGTTCAATAACATGATTTGGTTTATTTTTCACAAAATGCGAAAAGAAAGAGCCAGTAACCGAATGCTTTATTGGAGCATTACTATATATTTGTAGCTAGTAAAATGGAAAGTTGACTTGAAAACAACAAGAATGAGAAGTATGTGGATAAACGTGGGAGCAAGAACTTGAATAAAAATGCGTGAGAGTTTCCAGATGAAGACAAATCTAGAAGGGATATACTTGTAAAGAGGTCGGTTCAGAGGAGACGTTGATGCCTGATCTTGAATATAAAGGTGCTAACTTTCAAAAGTCATTCAGACATTTAGTTGCTTTTTAATGTTGTCTGTTCCAAAACCTAGTGAGCTAGACTGGGGATTGTCTCGTTAACAGACCAACAAGGGTCTGTTATTTTATTTTGGCCATTCGTCCACACATTAGCATCTATACACTAAAAAAATATTTTATGACATAACCCTACAGAAAAATCCAGCTTAAACCAGCCTAGGCTGGTTGGCTGGTTTTAGCTGGTTGACCAGGCTGGTTTTAGAGGGGTTTTGGCCACTTCCAGGCTGGTTTCCAGCCATTTCCAGCCTGGTCTTAGCTGGTCAGGTTGGAAGATGACCAGCTAAAACCAGCTTGACCAGCCAAGCTGGGAGTCCAGCCAAAACCAGCTATATCCAGCTTAAACCAGGCTGGTCAAGCTGGTTTTAGCTGGATTTAGCTGGTCATTTTCCAGCCTAACCAGCTAAGAACAGGCTGGAAATGGCTGGAACTGGCCAAAACCCCTCTAAAATTTGGCTGGTCAATCAGCTAAAACCAGCCAACCAGCCTAGGCTGGTTTAAGATGGATTTTTCAGCAGGGAACAGAGTGGAAAATCCTAAAACACCACTCCTAGCATAGTCATGTAATCATCATACCTACCTTGCCAACAGTCTCTAGTATTTCAGCCCATCTCCCGTTTTGTTATTCTCCCAAAAAACTCCCTTAGTTTCACCCCCCCCCCCCCTCTCTCTCTCTCTCACTCTCTCACAACAACTCACCCCCCAACCGGTCCTCAGCTTTTTAGTATAATCTATAACACCCCTGGATTGCTGACTTTGGTATAATATCCGATTGCAGCGGTTGTCCAATAGTATCCTGCAGAAACCTAAACATCCCTACCACTCTGCCCAACAACCCCAAAGACAAATGTTGGCAGGTATGGTAATCATCAACTTTTTGGAAATGATGACACCATTGTACCACGTAAAGATGGAAGATCCTCGGATGTAACAACCGTAAAAACGATAATGGTGGATTACTGAGCTGTGTTTGTAACAGAGCTGTGTTCACATGCTCGCTGCATTCTTTTGCGACTGTAGTGTATCCTGCGGATCTGTCCATGTTTGTTTACAGCACCACATGTAGGTGTGGCATACATATTACACCATATTAAAGCTGCGGTCACACTAGAGTTTGAGCTTGCGAAATTCTGGTGTGTGGCGCTGCGAAAAGGGGCGGGAATAAACACGATGATTAGACATTTAAAAAAGCGAGTGATTGGTCAGTGTTTGAAAGTTCTGACCAGAGAGGTCATGTTTTGATCCTCGATCGGTCTCACGCAGTCAAGTGATGCGATTTCGCAGGCCAAAGTTTACCAAGCTTAAACTTTCCAATGCATCGAACTACGAAAACTGCCGCACGACCTTGCTTTTTCGGTCTGACGCATTCGCGTGCGTATGAATGGAAGTCTCTGGGGAGAAAAGTGCAGTATGACTTAACTCACGCAGTTTTCCTGTGTCCATGTGGATGCTGACATTTCTTAAAAAAGATTTGCGTTGTAAGTTTTAGAATATGCAAAAGAAAAAACGCCTGGACATCAGCTGGTTAAGCTGACAGCTCTGAGGAAATAAATGTTTTCACCCAGTATTCAAGTATACTATGGATTTATGCCTACTAGAGCAGGCATGTCCAAACTTGGTCCTTGAGGGCCGGTGTCCTGCAAAGTTTAGTTCCAACCACAATCAGACACATCTGGGCTAGCTAATCAAGCTCTTACCAGGCTTTCTAGAAACATCCTTGCAAGTGTGTTGATGCAAGTTGGAGCTAAAATCTGCAGGACACCGGCCCTCCTGAACCAAGTTTGGACACACCTAGAGTCTTACTAGAGAGCTTCCCCAGTCATCTAGCTCACTAGATTTTGAAACAGAGCCTTGCGTTAAACTGAGGTCCATCGTGGATGGTACTGATACTATGCCAACAACACAACACTGAAAGTAACGTGAAGCTAAAGATTAGCTCTGTCAACATCTGATCTAGATAATAGGTGTATATCAGGGCAGTGTGCAATGACTTTACAGGTCACATGATCAACGAGGAGTGTTTGGCATAGGCTTTAGATAGAAGTGCATGCTGAATGTGCAGGATAGTTAAAGTTGTGACTCTTTTTTTTCCTGCTTCATGAAGGATTATTAATGTGGAAATCTCATAAAACATGACAAGAATCTCAATCTGAATTCAAAAGCTGCCAAATATATATGTATGGTATGACTGCATTGTGCAGAATACACTGATTTTAGAGCTGCAGTGTCCCTTGAAATAGTTTTGTGAGATTGCACCGTCGGCCCTTCATGTGGTTGTCCACTGATGTGTAGATGTCAGCGTAGCAAAACACTGCTCAACTGTCCCCCATACAGCACTTACGTGAGAAATCACTGTGACCACAGAGACAAAGAACGACCATTCAACCATTTCTCCAAGCATCCGTTCCTTATTTGCATTTCACCACGCCTCTCATATTGATCATATGATTGTGATTTACATCTTTGTCGTCCTCGGACGTCAGTCTGTCAGAGTCTGCTAGGTCAACGTCCCTGTTGGGACAGACCAAGCACACATGCACTCAAAACTAAAGTGTACGTCGACTCCTAAAAGCGCGCTCTTCCTCGATAGTCAGCAAACACACATTCATAGGAATTGCGTCCACCACTTTGTGATCTTTCTTACACGTGTATTCAGTAATGAATAGACTAACAATGGTGCTGAAACGTATAGAATTATATGACTGTTTGTACTTTTATTTTGAGAAGTTTGCACTGTCTTACGTTTTTGGAGAATCATGGTATTTAGCAGTATGCTGTTTTCGTTTGCATTGGTGAATGAGATGCCAACATGCATGAGTTGAGGGGGGGGGTCTACCTTAAAAAGAGGTATACGATTATAGTTGCATTCAAATGTATATAATAGCAAACTATTTACAATTCAATGTTTGCGTTAGTCTCATTTTGAAACCACAACCTTATTGTTTTCATCCGTGTGTTGTTCCAGAATCTGCTTGATTTCTACTGGGTATTTTAATTGAGGTAAAGTTGGCTTTATAGTCGCACTTTTAGACTTTATCGTTTAACATCCGTTAAATATTTGGTCTGAAGTCCTATCTAGGTATGCACGATTTAATTGACCGCGAACAATGTTGTACTTTGATAGTCGTTGACTGCTAATATGATTTCGTATTTGGAATTAGCAAAGAATACTATTCTGAAATCATATGAAGAAGGTAAAAGCCTGAATGTGCCAATATAAAACCAACTTTACCCCAAGTGTATTTCACCATACCATCCAACATTTGCCATGATGTCAATACCACTGTTCTTGCATTGAGAGGATTAGATTTTTTTTTATGCAACTTTCTTTTTAATTATCATCCTGTCATTTGGTGTTTGGTCATTTTTAAGAATTCTTCTCGTAGTCTTTCCTATCACCTGCCAAAATCTATTATTGTAGTAGGCTATCTAAAGCTAACAGAATAATGTAAGTCTGGTGTATGTCTATGCTTTATTTCCTTGTTTGAATCTGAAACGGACTGTTTTCTGCATCATATTGACTCTACGGAGAGCACAGCACGAATGTCAGTGGCGTTTTTAGGAAAATCTAATGCCCTGTAGCCTTATAAGGGTTCTTAAAGGGACAGGACAGCCAAAAATGAGCTTTCCTCATTATTTACTCACAATGCTTGTAAACTGTTATGAATTTCTGTCTTTTGTTCAACACAAAACAAGATATTCTGAAGAATTTTTTGGGGGGGGAAGCCATTGATAGCCATAGTAGGAACTAAAATACTATGGACGTTGGCACTAATAGCCCAATAATTATTGCGCCAACATATATCAGAACAGGGGGGCCCGAGTTCAAGACCCGGCTTATGGACTTTTTCACTATATATATATATATATATATATATATATATATATATATATATATATATATATATATATATATATATATATATATATCAGTAGTGGTGTGATATGGCTGTATATCAGCACTGGTGAAAGGCGTGCGTTGGCACGAGGCCACAGGCTGAGTGCCTTAGCGTCCCACCAGTGTTTATATACAGCCATACGAGTGCTACGAGTGTGATATTGCATTTATACAACAGTTCGACAACACAATCGTGTATATAAATAAGAAAATCAAAGACAGAGAGCCTAAAACCCTATTGTATTAGGAACTACTTTCTTCCGCCATTCATTCACATTTGCAGCTGACATCAGAACAGCAGAAGCCGTCACTAATTCTCCAGTCACTTCAGAGCTAGTGTTTGAATGATTCTCTATAGCGTAATTTCTAAAGTGATGATAAAACAGCTGATTTTGCTGATATTTTAAGATTATGAGGCTGAACGTGACATCCATCTACAGAGATATATTTTTACAGTGTTAAAGTCTACTGTATTTCTATGTTGCATCAGGATATCACAATAATTAACCCAGAAAAAAGCAACGCAGTCACTACCAGACTGCTGTTGTGTTTGCGATAAGGAGGGGGAGTTTGGGTATGAAGTCTTTGAATAACTCTGTTGAGAACCGGGATCCTTATGAATAAACTGCATAGTTGCAATCTATACAAAAGAGAGAGAGAGAGAGATCGACTGAGAATATCACTTACCAGTTTAATAATGATTTGATCAGCTGTAGTTAGAAAACACAGTTTTAATCATCTAAGCAAGGGCTTATTATGTTGTCCTGGTGTCATCTTGTGGATAGACAACATCAATCGTCTTTGGTTGATAGGCACCAATAGTATCTGGATGCAGCCTTTATGATGCAAGCTGAGATTGCATCAGTCAGCCATGCAATGTCAGACACAATGGAGTGACGTCTCTGTGACAGGTGTGGTAAGGGGTGGGGTTGGGCAAGCGCATTGGATGCAGCTCAGATTGCACTGCACCAGGTCTGCATCCAGAACCCTCTCTGACGCGCTGTCTCTCAGAAATTATAAATATTTTGAAATAGGCACTATCCTTATAAATAAACTGCATAGTTGCAATCTGAACGACCACATTATCGACTAAAAAAGCCTTAAAAGTACATTATACTGTCCAATAGCTGCAAGATTTGTTAAGCTGTAGTGAGTTTGGTGGTATGCTGCTCTATATGGGCGGAGTAATACACAAAGGTGAAGAGGCTGTTCGAGTTCTAATATTGCAGAATATCACACTGCCATCAGCCAATCAGATTCAAGTACCAGACAGAACTGTTGTATAAATTATTTATATATATATATATATATATATATATATATATATATATATATATATATATATATATATATATATATATATATATATGCACACACACACACATAAACATACACACACAATGGAAGTCATTAGCTTTTTTTTCCAGCATTCTTCAGTATATCTTCCCTTGTGTTCGACAAGAACGAAACTCAAACAAGTGGACAATGACTAAATGATGACAGAATGATAATTTTTGCGTGAACTGTCCCCTTAACATCATCCACTTGAAGTGTGTCTTCTGTTTGCATTGTTTTTACATGTTGGATGAAGTGGATGAGGCAATATCAAGTAATAATGAGCATAAATCAGTGATGTACGCCGTCACAGCTGGCCACCGTATACTACTCTGTGTTATTTCTCTCTCTCTCTCTCTCTGTGTGTGTGTGTGTGTGTGTGTGTTCAATATGATTAATTTAACGTGTGGGACTAGAATGATGTCCGTTAGGCCTCATTGGAGGCTTGTGATTTGAGGGAGAGCTGAGTGAAAACATGAACTGGGAAAAAAGAAAATAACAAAAACAAATATGCTTGTATTTTTTCCTCATATTGTTATTAGAAGAGATGTTCACCTTAGTAACAAAGTACAAATAGAGTATTATTATTATTATTATTATTTAAAATGAGTGGTGTATATGATATCTATGGTGATTGTGCCTTTCACTATTCTGCATGGTTTTCATGATGTGCCGACTGTTTCATCCGTATGACATGGGCATCAGAGACCTATGCAAAATACCATGATGGGTTTCCAGCATCCATTCAGAAATGCAGGTTCCAGACAATAACAATAAACACTCAGGATGCAACCGCAATCTGGACTCATTCTTTACCTGTGTGCTTGTTTCACTAATTGGAAACGCTTCTTGAAAATACAAGATGTGTTGCTCTATGCATTACATAAAATGTCCTATAATTGTTTTAAATTCCAGTAAAGTGTCTTGTTATCTATAATAGCTTTTTGGAAATATTAATAAAGGTGAAATAACATTATTCAGTGTAACAGATATTTTCATAAATATATCTAGTTATAATCTGTAAATAATTAAATGGCATGCTAATTAAATACAAACAGTTGAAATCAGAATTTTTAAACCCCCTTTAATTTTTTTAAATATTTCCCAAATTATGTTTAACTATTTTTCACAGTATGTCTGATATTTTTTTCTTCTTTAGAACGTCTTATTTGTTTTATTTCAGCTAGAATAAAAGCAGTCAGCTAAGAACAGGAAACTGAGGCTACAATTCATACAGGATCACTAAACTGGACTATAGAAGATTGGAGAAAACGTTGCCTTGCCACATTGGTATGGTCGGGTCAGAATTTGGCATCAACAACATGAAAGCATGGATCCATCCTGCCTTGTATCAACAGTTCAGGCTGGTGGTGGTGTAATGGTGTGGGGGAGATTTTCTTGGCACACTTTGGGTCCATTAGTACCAATTAAGCATGGTGTCAACGCCAAAGCCTACCTGAGTATTATTGCTGACCATGTCCATCCCTTTATGAGCACAGTGTACCCATCATCTGATGGTTACTTCCAGCAGTATAACGCACCATGTCATAAAGCGTGAATCATCTCAGACTGGTTTCTTGAACATGACAATGAGTTCACTGTACTCAAATGGCCTCCACAGTCCCCAGGTCTCAATCCAATAGAGCACCTTTGGGATGTGGTGGAATGGGAGATTCGAATCATGCATGTGCACCAACAACTGCGTGATGCTATCATGTCAATAAGAACCAAAATCTCTGAGGAATATTTCCAGTATCTTGTTGAATCTATAACACGAAGGATTAAGGCAGTTCTGAAGGCAAATCCAACCCGGTACTAGTATGGTGTACCTAATAAAGTGGCCGGTGAGTGTATGCTTTTGATACAAATGAAGTAAAACCATGAAAAGTTTGTACTAAACATAGTTAAACCTGTTTAATACAGTAAAGCAACTGTTAATTTTGTAGTAACTATGGCTTTGCTATAAAAACAACAACATGGCTAATTCAGTAAACAGCAAAACAATGATCATTCTTCGCATGGGATAACTTTGTGTATGCTGCTCCTTTAAGCGTTTGCAGCAGTGTAAACTTAACAAATTCCCAACACTTCTCCTGTTTTTCCAAGAAACTAAAGTGTGTTTGACGATCACTCTCAAACAGCTCCTCCAGATAAACCTGCTCAGCGGGATCCTGCTGCGCATGCGCAGTGTGCGACTCACTCACACAAATGACTGCAGCGATCCACCTGTGCTAATAATATGTGACAAAGGAGCAGAAGCGCACATTTCACCTGTAAGTATGATGGAAACACTGCATTACAAACATCACTAATGTTGTTGAATTGTTCGTGTACGCATATTAATGCGCGCGTTGCGTTTATGGCCGCGTTGTTGTGTCGCGTCATACGCTAAAAGCACATCATCTGTAAAACATCTCTGGAGCGTCGAGTTCTGCTGTTTTAATCAGTTGTTTCTGCTACATTTGGCTATTTTAGGCGTGAAACCGCGTCATGTGTGGACGCCCGCGCACCTGCGCTTTAATGTCAGCCGATGCTTCAGTTTTTCAGCTCCGTGTGAAAACAGTCATCGTGTAAATCAGCTGTGTACATCCTCTGATATCACAGTCACGGATGTAAAAATAACAACAATACAGATAGATGGAGATTAAACAACACGACGCGACCCTCTGCGTCCTCTTTGTTTGTTTTGATGTTGAGTTTGACACATAACGCGGGTTTGAAGCATCAGTTTTTCAGTCACTCTGATTGTTTTGGTCTTGTCGGAGGTTATAACTCTATAGGGATACTGGTGAACTGATCCATACAGGAAGTGTGCACTCTTCATCCTGCCTCATATATGATCATGTGTTCATATTAAGTCAATAGTTTTGCGTGACAGTCTTTAATATCGTCCACCACATGTCAGAGATTCTGTCGATGTTGTCTATAAACAAGCATCCAGCTGGCCTTCATTGTTGTTAGTGGTGTAAAAGGATGTGGAGGCCTGGTTTATGTTACATGTAAGGGTTTTTAATTGGTGTAAAGCTGGCTTTATCTTCGCACATTCTAACTTTAGCCTTCTTAATAATATAATTTCAGAAAAGTATTATTCGCCAGTTCCTAATAGTGAAATCATATTAGCAGCCATTCATTTTCTTTTCGGCTTAGTCCCCTACTGAAAAATCCAGCTTAAACCAGCCTAGGCTGGTTGGGTGGTTTTAGTTGGTAGACCAGGCTGGTTTTAGGGAGGTTTTGGCCATTTCCAGGCTGGTTTCCAGCCATTTCCAGCCTGGTCGTATGGTCAGGCTGGGAGATGACCAGCTAAAACCAGCTTGACCAGCCTAGCCAGGCTGGAAGCCCAGCCAAAACCAGCTATGTCCAGCTTAAACTAGGCTGGTCAAGCTGGTTTTAGCTGGTCATCTCCCAGCCTGACCGTAAGACCAGGCTGGAAATGGTTGGAAACCAGCCTGGAAATGGCCAAAACCCCTGTAAAACCAGGCTGGTCAACCAGCTAAAACCAGCTTAGGCTTTTTCAGCACATGTTTTACGCAGCGGATGCACTTCCATCTGTAACCCATCACTGGGAAACATCCATACACACTCATTCACACACATACACTACGGACAATTTAGCTTACCCAATTCACAATGTTTTGGAACATTAGGGGGAAACTGGAGCACCCGGAGGAAACCCACGCGAACACAGGGAGAACATGCAAACTCCACACACTGAAATGCCACCTGACCTAGTCGAGGCTCGAACCAGCGACTTTCTTGCTGAGGCGAATGTGGTGCTACCCACTAAAACTCTGCGTTGCCCTGTTAGCAGCCAATGACTATCGAACATTGTTGACAGTCAATTAAATAGCGCTAATGTTGTTTTGAAGTCATTCTTGCATGCGATTTCAACGCAATACTAGCGTCACAAGTTGTGCTCGTAACAGTATGTCGTTATAATGAATCTGTATTAACCTTTGAGCAGTTTCAGCGTTATGGACGTGACATTTGCAGCAAAAACTCAAAACATAAATTCACATAGAAACTACACGTAAACGTTATATTGAAGCATCTGGAAATGATGACACAATAAATACAAACTGTCCCTTTAATTCTTCATAGCACAGATTTGTGAAGCGCTAAAACTTTGCTCATTGACTCTGGTCTAGGGCTGCACAAATAATCGAAAAAAGATTGCAATCTCAATTCGACCCTACGCACGAACCTAATTCAGCTTTTCTACAATTGCAGCACGTTCTTTTGTTCTTGAAAGGTGCGTGGTTTCCCCTCTCCAACCATCTTGTTACTCCAAACTAGGTTAAGATACATGCCAAACACTCTTAAATAATTTAGGAGTTGAGACCAAGTCTTAACACTTAAGAACCTTTATAAAGCACACTTAGGGCCCTATCATACACCCGGCACAGTGTGGCGCAAGGTGCAGCGCAATAGTCTTTTGGTAGTTTCAGCTTGGCGCAAGAGTTGTTTTGAGGTGTTGCGCTACGCTGTTTAAATAGCAAATGCATTAGCGCTCATTTGTGCGCCCATAGGCGTTCTGGTCTAAAAAAGAAGGCGTTCTGAGGCGCACTGCTGGCGCGTTGCTATTTTGAGAATCTATAATAGAAATTTTCATTAGACCAAAACAAACCCGGTCTCAACTCCAGCGCAGAGTTGCACCTCGCTTACACACTGCTTAATACACACAAGAGAGCAATAGGCAAATATCTTTACATATGAAAAATTTTAAATATTAAGGATATATATAGGATATAATAAGAATAGATATAGGATATAAATATAAAGGATTAAAATATTACAAAACATATTATTTTCTAGCCTACCTAAATATGAAAAACCACTGCTTTCATGTCTTCTTCATCTCGGGAGGCTTTTTCAGTTCATTCATAACAATTTGCTTTTGTATAATGTTATTATTATTAGCAGTGTTATTTATTATATCCATATTTATATTTGTTTTATTAAAAACAAGCTTAGATTTGCCCACCTGTCAGGTTTTAGACCATATGGAGCACAGCATGTGTTTTAGGATATAACTCAGCACATTTTTGAGCACATTTTGTTATTATTATTCATTTATTCGTTTGCTGGAAATTAGAACTGAAGTTAGAAATAGTTTTGAAACGAATATTTGCGCTTAACAAACAAAAGTATTTATTGATAGACTAATTGATGTCCGTGCGTAAAGGTTTCCCTATCCAAGAGCGAAAGTGAAAGTGATCCATTATCTCTCATTCTCACGCAGTAGATGCTGTTTAACTGTTTTCTGTTAAAAAACTCTCAACTGTGAACTGTTTGTTTGTGAAATGCTCATTTTTTCCACTTAGACTTACTTTGCGTCCTGTAAATAGCGAATGCTCTCTTGGCGCGACGCAGCTGGCTCTTAAAGGGAATGGGAGATGAGACTGTAATTGGTTTATTCTCAAAACACACCTATAACTCATTAAGAAAATAAACTTAATCCTATTAGACCATGCACCGCGGCGCAAAGCGCATTTTCCCGTCCTTAAATTAGCAAAAACGCGTCCTGACACGCCCTGAAAGCGTTTGCGCCCTGCGTTTTGCGCTCTGCGCATGGACCGTCAAAATAGAGCCCTTAATCTTACGTCTAGAAATAAAAGTAAAGAAAAGTCATTCTTAGAATTTTGACACACTTAAGAGTAAAATTGTACACTGAGCAGCTTTATACATGCGGCCCTTGATCTGTTTTCTGTAAGACTGAACGCAGAAGTGTGTGTTGCTGATTTCAGGTAGAGGATGTACACTCCGGCAGCCGATACGGGAGTGACGGTGGTGGAGGAAGACGCCACTCTGAGTAATGCCTACTCACCTGTCGACTACATGAGCATCACCAGCTTCCCTCGACTGCCAGAAGACGAGGTTGCAGCTGACAACACGATCAAGACACGCAAAGATGACGATAACTTCCTCGGTGAGCAGGAAGCAGGTAAATATGCGTCGGTAATGATAAAACCCTGATTACCTGTTCTTGAGTAGTGGGACACTGTGACTGCGTTCCAGTCCAATTTTTTATGTCCTTCACTCGCTAACTTCCCTCCATCTCGTTCACTCAGATGTACATTATTGATTGTTACGCTATTGTTGCAGATGTACATTATTGATTAAGTGTCCACTACTGGAGGAGCATCTGGATGGGTTTAAATTGGAGTGCCCTAAACCCCTGAGCACTTGTAGACTACACTGTTGTGATGTCGAAATCACATATGAAGGTGCTGGAGTGGACATGTGAAGTAGACTTACTCCCTCTGTCAAAATCAAGGGATTGAGGATATGTCAATGTAAACTTCCCTCGTTCACTTGATGAAGTGGAACACACTTAAAATGGTGGCAGGGATTCTCCTGAGGGAACAAGAAAAGGGAAGTTCGGGAGTAGGGATGTGCATATCGACGCTAGAGTATCGATATTTCGATACTTAAGCTTCTAATTTGGTATCGATATTTTTATTAAAGTATCGATATTTCAACTATGTTTTAATAATTTCTGTGTAACTAAATGTTTTAGCACTGTGACGCTCTGTATACAAGACATTACACCAATCAATCTGCAGCGGAACGTCACGTGAGCGATCATGTGCCTTTCAGATAACTTACGTACTCAACACACGCAAGTCACACACTTCTGCATTATGGAACGACGCGATGGCAGAGAGGTAACACAGCGTGTTGTCGTGCTCATTAGCTGAAAAAGTGTTGCACGAGCAATATTTGTGATAAGAAACTCATATACATACACACACACGTTTGTTTTTGTGAAAAGTGGGGACATTACATAGGTTTCCATTCATTTTATACTGTCCAAACCATTGTATTGCCCTCACCCCTAAACCCAACCATCACAGAAGACTGTGTGCAGCTTTACTCCATGAGTAAACTTATCCTGTGTGATTTAAAGGCTTTTGGAGAAATGAGGACGTCACCAATGTCCTCATATTTCACCTCCTTTTTGTAATACCGGTGTCATACCCATGTCATTATACAGATTTATGTCCTGATATGTCACAAAAACACGTACACACACACACATACACATTTTTATATATATATATATATATATATATATATATATATATATATATATATATATATATATATATATATATATATATAGTAAACAGCAAATAATAGTATAATAATTATAATAATTAAATACAAATAAAAATAAATAAAATAATAAATCAGAATAATAAATCGGCTCTCTTTTTCTCTCTGATTACCATTAGGTGAATAAATATAAGTGTGTGTGTGTGTATCTGTGCAGTGTGTATATATAGTATCTATGTGTATGCGGTGTGTATATGCAATATGGTCGTGTGTATGTATATTTACATTATGATGTTTTTTATTACCATTATTTAGAAATATTACATTACCATTGTAAATAATAAGTGCTATCAATATCTGTATCAAAAAAATTTTAACAAAAAGTATCGATACAAAAAGTATCGGTATCGTATCGAATTAAAAAATTGTGGTCTCGCCCATCCCTATTCGCGAGTGTGTGTCTAAAAGTGGACTGGAACGCAACCTGTGTGTCAGTATTCTAACTCCACCCACCATCAGGTGAATATGCAAATTAGTCCTCTGATGGTGTTAGATTTTATTCATCGCTATATGGATAGGCTTGTCATGATAAGGAATCATTGTTGAGCAATATATTGTCTCAGGAATTGTTGTGATAATAGTATTATTCTCATTTTGAGATCATTTTATGCCACTGGTTATATGATTATAACAGCATAATAGTGCAAACAGCCGTAAATACTTTAAAATCGATTTTATGAATAAATCATAAATAAAAATCAAACCCTCGTAAAGCTAACATGGAAGTAACTGAAACTGCAATTCATCAAAATACTGCTAGTCCTGGCTACAGGAGCTCATTTCTATTGACCCCACTGTTAAAATGGCCGACTTTACAGCAGGAAAAATAGACATCACTTACTTTTTCTATCAGTGCTTTACAGATTGTTATGCCTTTT
Source organism: Danio rerio (assembly GCF_052040795.2). Lineage (NCBI taxonomy): Eukaryota > Metazoa > Chordata > Actinopteri > Cypriniformes > Danionidae > Danio > Danio rerio. The sequence continues at coordinate 2,663,373 of NC_141043.1, forward strand.
TTTGTAAAGGAACAGAAACAAGATGTTTTTTATTACCGAAATTACAAATAAACAAGAAAATGTTTCGTGCAAAAACTGAACTTTAAACTAAAAATGAAAACCAGACATCAATATTTCATGATGATTAGGGCTGAATGTGATTCAGGAGGTGAACACTGTCAAAAATAAGAATAGTGGTAGTCTTAAAGTTAATATTTTCAAGACAATATGTTCCTTAACCTTTATTTTTTAGAGACAACTTGATATCAACGTTTGCATAAAAGTGTTTGTTTATGGTAATATAAAAACTCTAAACACATTTCCTCATTTCTTGCTCCCACTGAAATTTTACACTCCGTTCTATGAAAACAATAAGTTTTGCACTAAAGATATCAGATGACCGACCACACCTACAAGCCCCAGGAGATTATCCAAAAAATACTTTGGAAGTTAACGATTAAAGGTGTCCAGCTTTCTTCAGTCAGTCTTGTTTGGTGTTCTACAGAAAAAAAAGCATACACAGGTTTTGAACAAGTGGAAATGATGACAGAGTTTACATTTTTGGTGAAATAATACCTAATCTGCAAATAAACGCATAAATAAAAACTGTTATTGTTATGAAAAGCGTATTGTTCCTGCTGCTGCCTAAAGAAAGCAAACGTTTCATTTAACACAGTTGCAGTTTTATTAAAGGGCCATGACACCCGCCACTTTCGGTTAGAGTCTACTTCAGAATTTTTTCAAAAGATGCATGATTAATGGGCGTGGAGCTCCGCGAGCACAGGGCAGGAGTGGGCGTGGCCAGCAGGGGAGAAGGGGAGCGAACTGTTGTAGTCAGTTAGCTCACAAACTAAGACACATGTGAGGAGACGCATGAGTTTATAATTCACAAAGTTAAAATGCAAAGAAATAAACAGTGATTTAATGCCCTGCTACATTTGTTATTCGTAATTTCATATACACATAACCACAATTTATATCATTATAAAGATAAGTGTGTTCCTGTAAACACTATAAATGAGGATTCTTCCTCGATCCCCGTGTGTAAATTATAGATCTTGAATGCAGACTCAGTGCAGCAGGTCTCCTGACCTGCCTATTTTAACCATTAGCCCTGCTGGTAATATAGAGGATTTAGGCAAACACAGCAGCACAGTGATGTGTCTGAATGTGAACGAACTCCTGATAAAAGTCAGCGTCCGCCATTCTCTAATTCTCGCACTGCTCTCCCGACAAAAATGCTTGCAGCACACACACAGCTTTGCTGTATGATCGGCCCTGACAGGATCGCGGAGAAAAAACATGCAACAAACCCCGTGGATCATGAAAACAAACACATATGAGCCTTCATGAACGGCTACTGCGTACTGTTGGTCTGTGTCTCACAGCTTGCTTGAAACTGGCAGGTCTGCCTTCGGAAAGCACGTGCTCTCATGAATAATTAGGCAGCCGGCTCTTCTCATAGGATAAGAAAACTCCGCTATGAATAATAATGAGAAACCGACGCATCATCATTACACTTGCAGTACTGCGCTACTTCGCCGATTTTGATCCGCCCCAAAAATCATTTTGAACCTGGAAGCTGAAATTAGCTGACAAAAACTATCCAGTTTTCCCACAATTAAAGCTGACAGGTGCTAACATTGTCTTAACTGATGCTCAACACACACACATCTGTTAATATAAAAAAAAGTTCTCCGGGGTGTCCTGAGCCTTTAAGGCGCTGTATGTAATTTTCACCTCTAGAGGGTGTATTTTCACTATAAACAAAGGCGCATGTTGATGACTGAGAGCGTACTCACATTATGCTATCCGAACCGTGCTCAGGCCCGTTTCCCGGATCGTTTGAGAAGTGTGATTCAGGCTCAGGCACGGTTCACTTGGCCGGCCCTGGCCAGGTTGGAAGAGGTGTGCCAGAGCGTGGTTCACTTGGGCTTTGGCGCTGCGCTTATAGTGTGAGTGCAAAACGCGGCAGAGCCCAAAACTAAAGACGAGACGGGACTGTTTGAAATGGATTTATTAATTATCCTGTACTGTCCTGTCTCTTACAGCAGACCCAGATCTGTTCCTGAAGTCAGCCCGTCTGCAGCGTCTGCCATCCTCCGCCTCTGATTTGGCCAGTCATGACGTGTCTCCGCTACGGGAGACCAACAGAGACCCGCTGGCTCAGGAGTGCGCCTGCACCCGGGACGGCCTCACCGTCATCATCACCGCCTGCCTGACCTTCGCCACCGGCGTCACTGTGGCCCTCATCATGCAGATCTACTTTGGAGAGCCGCAGGTGCTGTCTTATATATACATATACGCTCACTGGCCACTTTATTAGGTACACCTTACTAGTACCGGGTTGACCCCCTTTTGCCTTCAGAATTGCCTTAATCCTTTGTGGCAGAGATTCAAGAATGTACTGGAAATATTCCTCAGAGATTTTGCTCCATATTGACACGATAGCATCACACAGTTGCTGTAGATTTGTCGGCTGCACATCATTGATGCCAATCTCCCCTTCCATCACATCCCAAAGCTGCTCTATTGGATTAAGGTCTGGTGACTGTGGAGGCCATTTGAGTGCAGTGAACCCATTGTCATGTGTTAGAAACCAGTCTGAGATGATTCACGCTTTATGACATGACGCGTTATACTGCTGGAAGTAGCCATCAGAAGATGGAGACACTGTGGTCATAAAGGGATGGACATGGTCAGCAACAATACTGTGGCAGTAGGCTGTGGCGTTGACACGATGCTCAATTGGTACTAATGGACCCCATGTGTGCCAAGTAAATCTCCCCCACAACATTACACCACCACCACCAGCCTGAACCGTTGATACAAAGCAGGATGGATCCATGCTTTCATGTTGTTGACAGCAAATTTCAACCCCATTCTTCATAAACTCTAGAGATGGTTATGTATGAAAATCCCAGTAGATCAGCAGTTTCTGAAATACTCAGAGCAGCTCGTCTGGCACCAACAACCATGCCACGTTCAAAGTCACTTAAATCCCCTTTCTTCCCCATTCTGATGCCCGCTTTGAACTGAAGCAGATCATCTTATTTATGTCTGCATTGAATTGCTGCTATGTGATTGGATGATTAGAAATTTACATAAACGAGCAGTTGGGCAGGTGTACCTAATAAAGTGGCCGGTAAATATATATATATATATATATATATATATATATATATATATATATATATATATATATATATATATATATACACATACACACACACACACACAAACACACACACACTCACACTTGTTCCTATATCCCAGTTGGGACTCTCATAGATGTAAAAATGTTTCTACTATACCAACTATATTCTGTACTCCTAAACCCAACCGTAACAGGAAACAATCTGCACTTTAACATTTTCAAAATACATAATTTTGTGTGATTTTATTTATTTTTTATAAACATAAACATACTCGCATTTCTCATTACTCATTGGGTCCTCAATTGTGATCCCCATGAGTCTGTGTGCATTCAGGTTTAAGTCCCCACTGGGATATAAAAAACAATTACACATACACACTCTGCTTTTACTGTTTTGTCCAAGCAAACAAACAGTTGGAAAAAATATTCCTTTGAAATTTGTATTATTTTTCAAGTATTAATGTGCTGTTGATGAAGATATATTTTTAACTAATTTCTAATAAATGTTGGGTAAAAAAGTCATGGATGAATGGAATGATAAATGGATGGATGGATATATGATAGATAAATAAACAGAAAAAAGGAAAAACAAACGCACAATGCATGATGGATTGATAGAATGATCAATAATTAGAGAGATATAATGAATGCACAATGGATGGATGGAGAGAAATACAGAACAATTAAAAGACAAATTAATGATAGATAGACAGAGAAATAGGTAGGTCGGTAGATAGATAGATAGATAGATCAATCGGTAGGTAGATAGATAGATAGATAGATAGATAGATAGATAGATAGATAGATAGATAGATAGATAGATAGATAGATAGATCAATCGGTAGGTAGATAGATAGATAGATAGATAGATAGATAGATAGATGATAGATAGATAGATAGATAGATAGATAGATAGATAGATAGGTAGGTAGGTAGGTAGGTGGGTGGGTGGGTGGGTGGGTGGGTGGATGGATGGATGGATAGATAGATAG